>NW_028326443.1:0-36000 GCF_027475165.1 Benincasa hispida
TCCGTTGCTCATGGAAATCTCGTTTCCAATTTCCTTCAGAGGTTAGTTCATTTATTTCACTCTTAAGCTCATTAAATTTTCTTACCTCTTGTGCTCTCTGATTGGCCGCATACTTTGCTTGAAGCATGTAGTGGATATTCATATCCGCCATATTAAAACAAGTAGACACAAAAAGAAGAAAATATTTTTGGTGTTTTAAAGTTTTCTAGTCCAGTTTAGCTAAGAAAAAGATTAAATGGTTAGTCATTTCCTCGACAATGGTGCCATTTTGTTCGGAGCTAAGTAGGTGTCGTTAGTTCTACCTAACCCGAAACAAACAATATTTATAAAGCTCGAACAACAATCTAAACTAACTCGAAGTTAAAGTGGAAGTAAAAGGTCGATCCACAGGAAAAGCTATTTAATCTTTTCCTTAACCAAGCTTAACTATGAAAGCTATAAGACAGGGGTTTTTTTATTAAGACAAGAAACAAAGTAAAAATCAAAAGACAAAGGATAATTGTAAACAAATTTATAATAATCTTACTTCTAATCCAAGTAGGATGTTTAATGCGATTCCTATTATTGAATTCTACAAATTTAATTCACAATTGGATTAAGCTCGCAACTACCTACTTAACTAGATTTCTACAAAGGCGGACAACTAGCATTAACCTAGTCAAGAGAGCATCCTAATCATTAATTAAGGTTAGATAGCCCTTGTTAGGATTGGTGTCCTAATTCTCCCTGAGTTTCGTAGTTTGTAAACATTGTACACATTGTTATTAATAAAATAAGAATTATTTTATTTGCAATTACTCATATCCAATAAATAAAGATCCATGGTTATTGTATGTAAACTTAAGCATGTATATGAGATATACAAGTGGATCATGCCTTAAGTAATAACCTAAAAGGTCTGTAGTATAAGGATAAAGCAGGGATACCTTATCTTGGTGAGACTACAGATACGACCTGCTTTGTAGAGGTTTGCAGGTGTTATGAACTACTACAGATAATCTGATCCTGACCATTCATGTGTATACATGCAAGCGGGGGTGTCCTATACAAAAAGTTTCTATAAGACCGGACTAGGAGATGATTCGTCTCTTTATATAACGTTGTTGATACTTAAGACTTACATCCCACTTAAACGACCTAGGTGACATGACCTTAATCCTAAGTGTTTTGGGAACTCCTGCCTATGAGGGCGGTTCTTTGATTAGTATGGGTGAGAGTGGCCAGATTGCCAACTCAACAAGCCTACCTTCTTAAGGATTTGTCTAATTGGGGAGTTGGAAACTCAGTTATACAAGACGGAATTCATTCCTTCCCCGAAGCAGGGGTAAGTAGATAGATTGCTCCCTTAAGGGTTGATTCTGGGTCTTGAACATAGTGGTCACATCCTTTCTTTGGAAGAGATGACCCAGTCATAGTAGGACTATGACTTACTGTTCATTAGAAGAATGAGTGGTACTTAAGGAGTTAGATGTAACTACAAGGGTAAAATGGTAAAAGGTTATTGCGTTGTTGATTGGTTAATATGGACATAGAAATATATCTGTAATAAGAAGAGTGCAACTATTAGTCTTTAGTGGAGTGCCCGACAGTTAATGGATGGTGGATCCCATGACTAAAGAGTTTAGCTAGTTATTCATGTACCGTTGGAGCTTTAAGCTACAGGTCCATAAGGTCCCCTTGGTAGCTCAATGAATTTAAGTTGAGAATCAGTTCTTGGGGTTAGTTTGAAGTGTTCAAATTAAAAGGAGGAAATTCAATTATATATGATATAATTGGTGTGATGTATGAGATACATAAAGTGGAGGAATTAATGTAAATATGATTTACATTAAGTACCATAAAATAAAAATTAAAAAAAAAAACTATGGTTATGAGATGAAATGTTAAAACTATAGGTAATAAATATAATATGATAAGTTGGTTATCATATTTATTTATAATATATTAATTATTTGATAACTAAATCTTTTTCTCTAATAACCGATTGAGTGGGAGGTTATTGGTTGTTTTATGGTAACCATGAGATAAAAGGAAAATTTTTTTCCTAGATTAAGGAGTTGTGATGCTTGATTTTATGAAGTGGAAATGTGAATGCTATGCGTTGATGAAATTGTGTTGTGCACTCAAGTTTCCCCAGCGGAATCGAAGTGTAAATTCCTCTGAGTTTCCTGGTAAGTCCAGGGTCAAACACAGGGATTTGTGAAAATAGATTGCGTTGGTAATTTTTATGAAGACTTTGTGGTAACCAGTTAAATAAATAAATTTTTGGGTTTTTTGTTTGCGTTGATGAAAAATAAATAACAAATGCGGCGGAGTTGAAAAGAGTTAGTAAACGGAAGATGCGATGAGTATGCGGTGAACAGGTTGAGAAGGGTTTGGCTAACACTTCCTAGAATGCGATCATGCAACATGCATACAATAGTAAACCACCTCTCGATGCGAATGCTACGGCTTCTAATGTTAGAATGCATGCGATATATGCGATAAGTCTATAGGACCTACACATAAGCCTCTATTGTTATTATGCGATGACAAGATAGCACACACACAAATAAGGCGACCACATAATATCATTCCTATCTCTAGGATGCATGCAATGCAAGTTGACAAACAGAGTTTATCTCTAAGTCCCTATCTCTTGTTTATACAAGTCTAATCTTGCTCTTTCGAGTCCAGATTCTAACCTAACTCTTTCGAGTCATTAGGTTCTTTCTTTAGACTCTCTCTCGAGTAACTCTAAAGGGTATTTTGCACAGCATAAAACAAGGTAATCGCAAGCAATGAACTATCTAAGTCATGTTAGCTTAGTCCTTCTCAACCCATTCAACTAGTTTAGCTACTCATGCATATTAAGAGAGGGAACAGATATAGAAATAGAACTTCCATTGTTTAGATATGAAGATGAAGTACAAAATAACAATGCAAGTATAGAATAAAGAGCCTGGTAGCAATCTCTTGCTGCCATGCGTTTACATTATTTTTCTACTCGTGCTCAAAAAATAATCTCGCTCTCACGAGAGTAGGTCCACTCTCTACTCCTACGCCTCAAGGTTCTCTCTCGAGTTGCCTTGAGCGATCTCCGGCGCCACCACTCTTCTCTTGCTCCGCCTAAAAATAAAAAGGAAAACTATGAACGGAGGCGGTGAACTTGTGGAACAAAAGGTTGTAAAAATGGTGAATCCTTTTTCTGAAGAAGGCCCTTGGTATTTATAGAGCATCTATGGTGAAAGGTGGCTTCTCTCTCCTGGTTGTACAGATGGGACAACTTTAATTCCTGACTGATGTGCCGAATAATTGTCACCGAAAAAAGTTGAATGTACCTTGTGACCGTTATCGGCTGTCAACTTAATTTGTATTCGACTGTCATCAGCTTTCTGTTCTATTACGCTTAATTGGCCTTTCACCCAGATGTGCCCATTATGTTGCGCTAACCAAGTTGCGGCAATCCTTCTTGGGCGAATGTTTGCGAGCACGATCAATGCAAAGCCTTGCGGTGAAGTTGCGCTCGACCAATGATTTCCTATGATCGCAATTCTTGCATTGCGTTAACGTCTATTCTGCAAAAAAATACAAAGATCAACTTTTCAAATGCGCTGAACGCATGCTACCGCAATATTATGAAATTGATGCTTAATGGACGCAAGTTAACATATTTCATCAATGCAATCCAACATTGTTTAAGAACTTAGTACTATGATAACGTGCATTTCTGCCTGTTATCAAGTTGCCTCATTCGAAAATAACTCACGGTGATAAGCTATCAAGTGAAAGATTTTCACTAAGTGATAGCTGACAGAGACTTAACGATCGTGCAGCTTTGACTATACGATAGTCATTTAGCTGGTCGTAGCTAAACAATCGAGTGGCTAAGTCTATATGATAGGTTTCCGTTTACTAAACGATCGATCACATCGCCTATACGATAGACAACATCTTATCTCCCACTTGCTCAATGGTCTAATTTATTATAGTCCTCCAGTCTCTTCCTCAAGCCAAGATCATACAGAGCCTACAACTCCTAGACTCTCACACCGATAATACTAAGGTAACCATTGTGGTGGTGTCTTGACTCTGTTCGTTGGGTTCGTGGAGGTTGTGTTCATTGTTCATGCTGTTGGTAGCAGTCTGGTTGTTGAGTTCGAGTGTTGTTGTTCTTGACGCTTGGAGATTAATCGAGGGAGTCGTGAAGAATGGTTCTTCAAAGATATGCATCATCTATCCCTTGTATCATTGTTTAACATGTTGTAATTTCTAGTTTTGCATGACTTGTTAGTTTCCGTTTTAAGACTATGATTGTTTATGTTCAATTTGAATAGAATTTGGAACGATTCCTTCCACTGCTTATGGAAATCCTCGTGTTTGATTTCCTTCAATTAGTATCAGAGTCAGGTTGTTCTGATATTCCAAATACCATTTCTGTTTTGAACTTATTTTACAGTCATGGTGGGTTTTAAGTTTTTGCATTGCGTTTAAGAGTTAAATGCGTTTGTGGATGAGTTGATGAATGTTTACAGGTTAATTGCCATTGTTTAAAGCTTTTATTTTGATTACAAAGTGTTAATTTATAAGGGCCCCTGCGTTTTTGGGCATAATTAACAAGAAATCGAGTCTATAATTCAAAGTGTTTGAATTTGTTGAGTCGTTCATGATGAAGTTTCGAAGCATAGAGATGCAGTTCTCATCGGGAAAGAAGACCAAAGGTTAGTCGTATCGTGTAGCCTAAGGTAAACGATCGTTGATATTTGACTAAACGATCATGTAGAAAAGTTCTACGCGATCGTGTAATATTTACTAAACGATTGTTTAGCTAATGCTAAATGATGGGGTAAATAGTTTGCTCTATCGAGTAGCATTGGTTTCTCGATCGTGTGGACGCTGGGGGTAAACGATCGTAATAGAGCATTTGATGTTCATCATTTAATAAAAGGCATGCGCACTAAACGATCGTGTAATTAGCATGCTTCATCGCATAGTTACTGACTACACGATCACGCGGTATATGATACCTTGATGCTTGCTCAACGATTGTTTAGACGATTGTGCTTCACCGCATTGTTATCGTTTAGTCGATCGCTTAAGGCTTGCGTTGCACGATGCACGTTGCACGATCGTGTGCCTTCATGCTTCATCGCATAGTCAAAGGTACACGATCGTTTAAGCTCAGGAAGCATTCGTAAACGATTGAGTAAAGAGTTTACTCTTTTGTATAAGTGGTCACAAGGATTTGGTACACGATCAAAGAGACGTGTTTCTTCGCCCGTCGGTTCAAGACCCGATTCGCCTGTTTGAACCAGAGACTCATTGTGTTTTTGTAATAGTTAGCTTTATTTTTTGAGGATTTTGAGGCTAATTATCTCAGTTCATCAACTTTTATTTAATGTACATGAGATGTATGTTGGTTTATATACCATAGTGTATAACATATAGATTTAAAATCCACCTTGGATTATACATTTGATTCATACATCATATATTATAAGCGTAATAATATAGCTTTTGGCATGATGAAATTACAAGAGAGCATACGCATGCATCATGAATATAAAAGTTATATTTATGCATGCAGTAACCATATTCATGCATCATCTTTATATTATAAGAATGTATGGAAGTATGTATGCTTGGTTTATTGCTTGGTTGTATAATTGTTATATATAAAAAGTAGTAATAAATGAATAATGCATGGAGCATGACACTTAGGCTTGTTTATAAATGTTATGAATGTCTTGTATGTGTAGCTTCGCATTGTGTTGGTTTTAGTTGTTTCCTATTATAAGCGTTATAATGGAAATTAGAACTAAAATCGATAAGAAAGAGTTGCATGTGGACTTAGGATGAAATCATGTTTTAAAAGGGTTTTAAAATTGGATTGAGATAGTCCTAAGTTCACGGTTCTAATGAGATTAACAACCTAAGTTTAATCTTTTAAATCGGTTTAAAAGGATTAAATTGATTGGCATAAAAGATTAAATTTATATTAAATCTATCTATAACGGACCTTTTGTCTAAGGTGGGTTCTGTCTAGACTGGGGTACTTAAGCTGACGGAAACAAAACACCCCTACCTAGGAACCTACCTAGAAAGGTGAATTAGATAGATTTTCTGCAAGCATGCAACAGTTGATCAAAGACTTCATTAAAGAGTTTAATGAATGATGATCAAAAGTTGTTCAACTTTTCAAGATAAGAGTTACTCCTGGGTAAACCTAAAAAGTCACTTAGTTAAAATCCTTAGCCTTGTTTTTTTAAGTAAACTAAACCCTAGGTTATAAAATACTTAATGAGAGGAAGAGATATATATCATATGTTAATGATTCCACTCATGTTTCTCCCTAAATATTCATGTCGTGAGGTTCATGTTTGGCCTCGTGGTGCCCTAGGAGCATCCCCCTTCAGATGGTGTTTGCATGAGTCAATATCAAGGTGGACGGGGAGAGTGTTTATAGTAAGTGGGTGAAGGGTGTGTGTCAACACATCCCGCAGTCTCCTTCATTGGTTCGCACCATGAGACCTCCTTACACTCCCTCGTGGCACCCTGGGAGTGTCCCCCTTCGGATGGGTTTTGTGCAGTTGGTCAATATCAAGGTGAACTCCATAAATGGATAGTGTCACTTTAGTTTTGGCCCCAATCGAATTTTTTTCCTTCGGATTGGCTGCTTGGGTGGAACTCTAGGGCCTAAAATGACGAGTCACACTTATGGAAAATTGTTAAGCAAGTTAATGATTTTTTGACCAAATCAATGATGGCTAGTCGTTATAGGAGCAAAAGTTGTTCTAATATTAATGGTTGGTTAAGAATGTCTTAATTCAGAGGAGGAATAAATTGATTACTCTTCGGTGGCTTTTGTCCTAAACCTTTGAAACATCATTGCGAAACTAGATGTCACACGGGGTTCATTTCAATTTTGCTAAACCGTACTGGATGTTGTTTTTTCAACGAGTATTTGTTAAAACCTAATGTAGGTCAATGTATTTGTTTTTTCAGTGACATGTATGATTTTCCGTTAGTTGCCTCTAATTTGACCGATTACATTCATTAGAAAGAGTTCGTTAAAACATATTTTGTGGTAAACGACCTCGAGTTTGTCATGGTTAAGGAGTGTCCTCAAGTCTCGACCATTGATGCACCGCGAAATGTTCGTAATACATATGAGGTGTGGATACAGGCTAATTCCCTAGCTCGACTTCACATTTTGGCTAGCATACCTGATGCATTGGCCAAAAAGTTTATGAACATGATCCTTATACGTGAGATCATGGACTCGTTGCAAGAATTGTTTGAACGTCAGTTTTAATTTTTGAGCACAAAGGGATGGATGATAAAGAAACTAGTAGTGTCAATTCTCAAGATAATCTCCAATTAGAGAAAGCAAGTGTTGCTGACGCTGATGAAGTTTATCGACGAGAAGTGTTCTCTAAAATGGAACTTGGAGATTATTTAGGTTCTGATACTGATCCCACTACTCTCCAAAAGTGGATGAAGTCTAAAGATAGTAAATGTGATTTATTGGTCTTGGAGACGTGTTTGGTAGAGAATGATGATTTTACCTGGATACTTGATTCAGGTGCTACTAATCACGTCAGTTCTTCCTACCAAGGATTTAGTTCCTAGCAAACGTTGCCACAGGGAAACTGGTGAGGTTGTTTCAGTTGTTGTTATAGGCAAGCTGAAGTTATTTTTGGACAAGAAACGTTATCTGTTACTGGATAATTTTTTTGTAGTTCCTCATATCAAGAGGAACTTAATCTCGGTTTCTTGTCTAATTGAACAAGGTTATAACATCTCCTTTTCTGAGAGAAGTGTTTATTTTCAAGAATGATATGGAGATTGGTTTTGGTTCAATGGAAAATAACTTATATGTACGAAGGTCGTTGGTCATAAAAGTTTTGCTTAATACGAAATGTTCAGTACGACAACAACTGCAAAAAGATCAAAGGTTTCTCCTAATGAGTTGCACAACGACGTTTTCTAAATAAAAATTATTATTTTTATTTGAAAAAATTTAATTAAAAAATAGCTTTAAACTAACACTAAACACTTAAGTTTAAAATTTACAACAAATAAAGTAAATTTCAACATTTGAAAGTCCTCTTTTTTTTTTTTTTTCTATGAAAACACATTTGAAACTTGAAAGTCTCCTTACTCAAATGAAATGAATAGAAAAATGATTTTCTAAATGAGTAGAAAAATTATATTCTAACTTATTTATTTATTTATTTATTATTATTATATTAAAAGTATCATACCTTTTATTTTATATTGTAGTTTGACAAAATAATTAGAAAATATAATGGTTTCGAAAATATTTAGAAAAATGTGGTATTGTGGCAGGTGTTTCAGAAAGTGTAGTCTTTGATTCTCGATCGATTAATTGAAAAAATTAAATAAATTAACGAAATTAGGTCGAGAGTTCAAAATTCGACCAAACTAGGTCGAGAGTTCAACCCTCAACCATTTCACCATCTGACATGTCGTGTTAACTATACCCTACTCAAAGCTGCCATCTGACACGTCACTCGTCTTGTCACATTGGCATCTCGTCCCATTGGCCAGTAGGTTGAGTTTTCAACACTCGACTTCCACTTTTTAACTTCTGTCCTCCTCCTCAATTTTCACCTCTCCTCTTCTGAATCCTGCCTCCTCTTCCTAATCATTGGGGGATCCAAGACTTATGTAAGGGAGGCTCAAATTCATATAAATATAATTTTAGATGCATCAGTATAATATTCAAATCATATAATATCACCAAAACGAGCATAACTAACTAACATACGGACAGTGGCAAATTTAGAATTTCATGTTAGAGAGCACAGCTTTATATAAACTTAAAATTTTAACCCATTAACATATGAATTTGTGTCATATATAGCTCTTAAACTTTTAAAAAATATATATATACACTAGATCAATGACATCTCGATTGTGTGTCTAATATGTAGTACCAGACAATTTTTTTTTAAAATAATGTAACTATTGGGCTACAAAATTGAAATTTGAGGTTCAATTAGAAACAAAAATGTAATTTTTTACCTAATACGTCGGTCAACTTTTAAGCATTTTTTATATTTTATGAGATTTTTAGATACTAAAATAAAATATGTATCTATTAGATATTTTTAAGGAACTTATTGGAGTTAAAATTGAAAGTTTAGAGTTAAAAAATAAGGATTAAACTTGTACTAACTTGAATGTAATTTTAAAATAATGGTAAAATAAATAACAAAGCATAAAATTTATATGTAAAAATGTTGTTTATATGCATTAATTCATGTGTGAGAAAAAATAAAAATGGATTTAGTTTTTCTAACCTATCATTTATATTTGAAACTTTAAGCAATATAAATTGGTTTAAAAAAAAGGAAAAAATTTTGGATTATGTTGTTTATAAATGGCCATATGATCGATGGTGTTGATGGAGTTGAATATGTCCAACCAACATGTGGAGGTTTTAGCATAAATGTGAACAATGAACTTTATTTGAATAATTCATTGAAATGGTGGGTTATCACTTTGTGTAAATATGAGAGCAAACCAGTTAAAAATAATATATAAAGATCCTAATCTAACATCATCAGGACTAGTAAGGTTTACGTTATTCCCTATTCCTAATGAACAATCAATAAAGTTGATGTTTTCAATCGCAATGTTTAGTGCATTTATATATTAATGTGAATAGGATAGGGTTGGATATAAACTTGAATGCACAATCTTTTAGTCAGTTTGAAGACCCGACTCAACATATTGACCCTGATTCTGAATCAGTTACATTAGTCTGTGATGCTGAAGATGTGGTGGCTAACAATCAATATAAGGATTTTAAAACAGAAAAAAAAAACGATGAATTCGAGGAGTTGGACTTTGATGGTCATGAACATGAGTTATCATCGGGTACATTCACTAATTTAGATATGAATATAATAGATAGCAATCGGGAACACGACCCAATTGTAGCCCCTGTGGTTGTTGACAATACCCAATTGTAGAAGGGGATGATTTGTCAAGACAAAGAAATGCTACAACATGTGGTCAAGTGTTTTGCTGTTAAATGTCACACACCATATGAGGTCATGGAATCAACATCGATGATTTGGGCAATTCGGTGTAAGAAGTGGGAAGAAGATTGCAAATAGAGACTTTGTGCAATAAAGAAAAAACTCTCATGATGAGATCACTAAGTTTGTTGAGTAGCATATATGTTTTTACTCATAACTTAGTCAAAGTCATGTGCAATTAGATTCTTCAATGATTGTACTAGAGATTTATGATGTTGTAAGAGAAAACCGTCGATTAACATGACACAATTGTAGTCTGGTATGAAAACAAAATTTGGATATCATGTTCCTTACCATAGGGTGTGGGATGGCAAAAGAAAGACGTTGGCTAATGTGTTCGGTGACTGAGACAAATCATACAAATTATTGCCCAGATGGCTGTATATGGTTAAGCATTCTAATCTCGGAACTCGTGTGGAGTGGAGAGTAAAGGGCATACTACTGATAAACGTCGTTTTCTCTCTGTCTTCCTCCGCCATCTTGATCTGGTTATATCAAGAGAAAGCAAGCATCCATAAAGGACTGCATCCCATGTCCAACGGCGTTGTCCACCAGAACATGAAGGATATGTCATCCTTATTTCTGTATTTTGGACATTTGGTCCTTATATATAAGCCTTTAATAGATGTCGTTCAGTTATTCAAATAAACGGTATTCGTTTGTATGGCAAGTATCAACGAAAGTTCCTAGTTGCTGCATCAATTGATTCACATGGACATCTTCTTTCACTTGCATTTTTTGTTGTAGATGAGGAGTCGGCGGACTCATGGTAATGGTTTTTGAAACAACTGAGAGAAATTGTCTACTGGAGAGTACACCATCACGTTACAAGACATAGAAGTGTTGTTTGGGTTACCTGTTGACGGCGAGCCTGTTACCGAAGTAATCCATGATGATTGGCTAAATATTTATCAAATGCTACTCAGTGTGACCCTACCTGCTAATAAAATCAGTGGATCAAGATTAAGTTTAACATGGCTGGGGACATAATTTCAAGGGCTTGATGATGATGCAGATGAGAAAGTTGTCATGAGATATGTGTGGGCATACATACTACAGATGATGAGTGGAAGCCTGTTTTCTGACAAATCAAGTCACTTTGGGCAAGAGAAGGGATATAACTCAGTGGTAGAGTGTCGCCTTGACGTGGCGGAAGTCATCAGTTCGAGCCTGATTATCCCTAAACCCAATGTGAGTTTTTCTATTTTGACTCTGAGGAGTCGGTATCAATTTATGTCTAATTTATCCACATATATTCCTACCATTGTTAGCCAATCTCTATGAAGCGGGACAATATTCTTGGGGTGGAGCATGTTTAGCATGGTTATATAGACAGCTATGTAAAGCAACAAAACTTGATGTTCGTGAAATCACTAGCCTTTGATACTTCTGCAAATGTGGGCTTGGGAACGATTTTCAACAATGGTTCCACAAATTCAACATGTCAATGATCATCAGTTACCTGGTCGAGCCTACGATTCTCGATATTTTATTTTAATTTAACCAATATTTTTTATATGATTGATATAGTTAATTTATAATCTAAAATATTAATTTAGTAATATAGGTGGAGAGACCAATTTTATGTAGCTAGGTCAGCTACACATGTTGTAAGTAAGTATAAATACATGTTTGATTTGCTTTAACCTGATCAGGTAAGTGAATACTGAACCCAATTGAATTTTATTATACATATTTTTTTATGTCGTATCTTTAATATTTTTAATATAATATGGAATGTTTTAGATTATTTAGAAGCCTTACAAAGATATCATGTACACTTTGCCTAATTTCTATACAAATGGTCAAGACATACGACAGGCGATAAGTTCTCTCATATGTTTCCATATTGGTGAGTTGCATCTTCCTGACAGGGTGATCAGACAGTTTGGTTTCCAACCTCATTAGAGTGCAATATTGGACCTCTACTGCATGACATTGACTTGAAAAATGTAGATTGGTCTGAAAAGGTTGCAATTTTGATAGCGCTATGACACTATCGTAGAAGGTTTATTGTAATGGGGTTTCAATTGGCGATTTGATAGAGATGTAACTCAAGATTGCATCAATTGGTATAATAACATTATGAGATGCTACATTACTTGTTCGAAAACAGATGTGGGTCATTTTACTACATAATTAAATATTTTCTAATTATTTTTAATTTAAATTTATTTTAAATATTTTCTAATTGTTTTATAATTTACAGAGATCAAACAAAAGTAGCCTTTGTGATGTTGTAGATGATTCAAGCCAGGTCCTTACTATATGTAGTAATAATGAGAGCTACATGGAGGAGAAACATTATATGTACGATATATCTATTGCATCTCCACCAGTTCCTAGGCATAGGGGACGTGCTCGGGTAGAAGAAGGTGAGTTTGATGAGGTTGACCAAAATGTGGAAAAATTGTCTCCTATAACACAGTCGTAGAGTCAGATTGGTTATGCTAGTCTTCGATTTATATTATGATTCAGAGACCGGTCCATCATCTTCATACATGCATAGACATGGACACGATCGTCGAAAGCATAACGAATATTTCTACTATAAAGCACCTGCAGAGGTACTAGAGCCACCAAATGATTAAGAGGAACCAAAGGATCAAGAGGAACCAGAGCAACCTAGAGTTCAAAGTCAACGATGACAAACAACTTGAAATCAACGACGTTCGCCTTGTGAGACATATTGATTTTTATTAATATTATTATTATTAAATGAATGAAAAACACTAAATTATTACATTGATATGGACATTTTAATTTACACTTTATCATTTTCATTTATGAACAATAATTGTAATATGGAAGAAAAAAGGATTAAGAATTTGTTATTTCTACGATGTCTCTTAAAGTTAGAATAATTAAGAATGAAACATTAGTAAATTTTTCTTATGATTGAGAAATACAAGGACAAAATTTTCTTATTATTAAGAAATATAATGGTAAATTTGTACATAATATGTTGTTTAGGGAAAAATAAAAAGGAAGAGTATTAAAAAAAAAGTTAGATCGAGTGTTCAACATTTATTTAAAAAGGAAAAAAATTTAAAACATCTTGGCTAAGTGTTGGTTGAGTATTGAACATTGGTTGAGTATTGAACACTCGACCATTGTCGGGGAAAAAAACAAAATATCTTCATTGATTGTTGAACATTCGATCAATTAAAATATATTATTTTACGCAAGTCAAATCTACCGTATTTTTTAAATTATTTTCAAAAATACAATATTTCACTGATTATTTTGAAAAGTTACAACGTTTCTTAGATTTTTTTTCCTTTGGGAGAGACTTTTAGAGGGAGAAAAAGGAGGGAAACGGAAAACTCAAAACTGTCCTGTTAGAGAGAGAAACCCATTCTTTTACTTTGAGATAGGATAGAGAGTCTAATTTCTCCGTTTATTATTATTATTATTTCGGGAATGAAATTTTACTTTCATGTTAACAGTTAATTCAACACAATCAAACCCAAAAAACACAGAGTTTGAATTTACTCCAGAGAATGTAGAAAATTAGAATACATTTTAATTACTATCTCCTTTTGAATCAGAGAATTTGTTCTTCTAAAAGCTTCAGAACTCTTTGATTTCAGTTTCACCATCACTTCTCTGTGTATTCAAATTCAAATTTCATTCTTATTTTTCTTTATGAAATCTTTGATTTCACTTCCAAATTTCATATCATTCTCCTCACCATTCTCACGCTTCGCACTGTTCGCGGCTTCGCCGGCGCCTCCTCCGCCTTCTGCCGCAAAATCACTATCAAATCAACGAAAGCATTCAGTATATATTTGTACGACTTTTTATCGTTCAGATTTAAGAAGCAGAACAGAAGTTCTTCCATAAAATCCCAATCGACTTTCTCATGATGTTTCAAATGAGCATCCATCATCTCTTCCATCGATCGACGAAATTCCTCAGACGGATTCGGCGACTTCCTCAAAATCGCGATGCAATCTCTCGGAAGTTTCAGATTCTTCCCCTGATCTTCACAGATCAAAGACGAAGAACTCGATCCTGCATTTTCCGACGATTCTGTTTGAGAATCATCCGGAAGATCAGATCCAGATAAGCCAGGGGAGAAGAAGAATCGGTGAGATCCGCCGTAAGAATCAACCGGCGATTCAGGTGAAACCACTCCTCTGTGGTTCTTGCAGTCTCGTCCTCCTCCTCCACCTCCTACTTTTCTCTCGCTGAAATCTTCATCCTCTTTCAGGTACAACGACCGGAAGTTCTCGAAGAGGAATCGATCGATATCGGCGAGCGTAGCGGCAGTATCGTCGTTGTTTCCGACGCCATCGACTTGCTTCCGATCGATAGCGAACGATAGGGTTTTTGGATGTTTACAACCAGACAGAATCCAACTTTTTGAAGACGAAAAAGTTTGGGGATTAGGAAATTGAAGCTGAGGCGTTGGTTTTTTTATCTTTGAGAGGTAATCCTGAAGCGATTTTTGCAATTTTTTGGGCATTTTTTTTCTTTAATTTTTCTCTTTCTTCTTTTCTTGCTTTTATGGTTTTGCTTGAAAGAGTTTCTGTGATAAAACTGATTCTTATAAAGAAATAACAAACCGATGCAAAACAAAGAAAGTAACATAAAAATATTAATGGCTTAAAAAATACGTTTTTTTTTTTTTTTTTAAATGAATATTGAATTAAAGGGATGGAACTCAACGGTAGTGGTTTTTTTTGGGAGTTGGTTGACTTTGATTTCCAATATTGAAGTTTTTTAAATTATTATTATTTCTTTTTTCTTTTTTCTTTTTTTCTTTTTTACCTTTTAACATTGAACTTAGTCATTGCTAGAAGAATTAAGGTCCAAAGTCTAGTAGAATGTAATTATGGTCTTCATGACTAAGTTTGTGGGTAGTTTGGTTTGGATAAATACCTAACAAGATTATTTATATTTTAAATGATTAAAATCAGAGATTGTTTTCAAATAAAAAAATACTTAAGTACATCCTAGGTAGTACTTATCTTTATGCATCACACTCTCATCACTCATATTTTTAAAAAAATCATTAAAATATTTTTTTAAAAAAAGTTGTCACATGTCAAATTATGATTAGATAACTTGGTTTGTTGTACAAAGATAGATTCTACTCAATATGCACCCAAGTATTTTTCTTTCAAATATATCAAAGTGAGACAACTTATTTACAACTATAGTAAAATGTAAATATCTATCAATGATGGAAATTGATAGACACTAATAGATGATAGTAGTCTATCACTATTTATCACTGTCTGTCTATTAGTGACATTTAATATTTAAAAATATTTTTAATAGATTTAAAACAATTTATTCAAAATTTGTGGGAGAAATTCCTAAAAAATTAAAAATGGTGGGAGCAATTGAATTCACGTTGAATTTAAGAAAATGAGTAATTATTTGTCATTGTATGGTTAAGTTTTACTAATCTATTTGGTATGTGTTGGTTTTTTGTATATAAACAAATTTGTAGCCTTCAATTCATTCCGTTGATTCCAAATTAAAAATAACATGAGAGGTCAATGAAGGAAGAGAATTATTTTTTTGAGTGACTAAAGTTTAAACAAATAACAATAAACTGATATAGACTTCAAACATTGATTTCATTTTCTATTTCTATTTTATTTGTTCTCGAATTCGATTTTTTTTTAATTTCTTTGAGGGAAGTTCTAAAATAAGATTAAGGCCCTTGTGTTAACCAATTTAATTCATGTTAATGTTAGAAGATTGAATATGTTGAGTATAGAAAGTTAGGAACTTAGGAATGTTAAATTGCAGGGTATTAAATAAGCATGGAAGTAATTAGGATTTGGCTACCAAATAATTGCACAATAAAATTTTCCTTCTAATATAAATGGAACTGTAATTAATTTTTAATTCCCATTTTTAGTAAGCTGTTGAGAAGCAGAATGAATTGAGGCATGCATCTAGCCATAACCTACACTACTTTAATTTACTTACTAGAAAAAGAATATTCAAAGTTTTCTTTTTATACGTGTCACTATGATTTTTCTAATCTAAAATAAGTATAATTCAACAAACATACGAATATATTAATAAAATTTGTAGTTCGAATCTCTATATTTTTATTATTTTCTTTTAGGTTATTTTTATTTTTATGGAGTTGATTAGTGGCAATTTTTTGTTGATTTAAATATCTATTTAAAACAATCGAAGTTTATGAGAATTGAGAAAGATTACCTGTTTACCTTTTTAATCTAATTTGATTGAGTTAATAAATAAAATGAAAAAAAATCAATTTATACCCCTAAATTTTGAGGTTTACATCAATTTAAACCCTAATCATTATATCAATTTAAACCTTGAACGGTAGGAGTTATGTCAATTTAAACACCAAACTAATATTTGTATTAATTTAGACTTTGAACTTTTATAAGTGTATCAATTTAAATCTTGAATTTTCATAATTGTATCAATTTAAACCTTCCATTATGTTTTATTTGGATACATTTATGAAAATCGGGTGTTTAAATTGATATATTTATGAAAGTTCAAGGTTTAAATTGATATATTTATGAAAATTCATAATCTAAATTGATACAAATATTAGTTTGGGTTTTAAATTGATACAATTTTCAAAGTTTATGGTTCAAATGGATACAATTTTAGTTTAGAGTTTAAATTGATCAATTTAGAAGTATAATTGATATTTGTCTTAAAATGAAATTATAATATTTCATTAGGATGAATCATCGATTATCCAATTATTATTGTATTTATAGGTCTTTTTAAATATAAAAAATATTTAAAAATATTTACATTTCATTTTTGAAGTCTTTTGCTATAAAGCGTAAATATTTTTTAAATTCTTCTATTTATAAGAATTTTTCTTGTATTTATTTTATTAATTGATATTTGTTCTAAAATGAAATTATGATATTTCATTAGGGTGAAACATCCATTATCCAATTATGATTGTATTTTATTGATTTCTTCTTTTTTGTGTGTGTGTGTGTTTTCTTTTGGAGTATTATGTCGTTATTAAAAATTTTAAGAGAAGTAACTAAACAAGTTAGTCAAAGTGAACAATTAGGATTTATTCCACTTCCATTAATTTTTAGACATAGTAGAATAAATAAAAAGAATCTATGTTTTTATCTATAAATGAATGGTTTATTTGGAATATATTTTCAAATATTGAATTTAATAAATAAGCCATTTTGAAAGAAATGAGAGTGTTTGACAACCCCTCAAAATAATTTTTCAAGTGTATTTTAATCGATTTTTATCAAAAGTGTTTAAATAAAAATGATTTTTTTGAAAAACACTTTCATTTAAGTCGATCTAAACGAGTCCGAAGTAAACTACAATGATAAAAGTAGGATTTTTCTTTTTCCTATAGCATATGAGGCGAGCAACATAAACTTTTTTTAACTGAATAAGTAGACAACAAATATACGACGATCCAATCATAAACTAAAAAGTGCATTAATCTTCATGAAAAGTTGACATTAAAATCGAATAACTCGTGACTAGTGACATAATCCTTTTTGTTTTTAATAATGGCAAGAAAAACTTTTAAAAAATAGCTTTTTTCAACTTTAAAATAAATTAATTTAGAGGTATATGGTAAAATGCACTCATTATCCTAAATAAAATATTAGACGTAGGTTTAATATTTCTTAATAGCAGTTTAAGCATTATGCACAAAATATTTGAATAGAGCTCACATTAAAATCTTTTTTTTTATAATCAACTCTCAATATATTTTGATATTTAAATGAATCAATAAACTAGCTTTTAAAAATAAATGTTAGTTACAACTTATCATAAAAATAGAAAAAAGCATGTAACACGTAAGACACACAAAAATTAAATTTATGTAAATATAGGAAGAGGAAAGTCTTTTCTTATCTCACTTTTAAAAAATATATATATAATAAAGAGATCAAACTAACTTAAAATGGTGATTAGAAGTTGGTCAAGTGACCTTTGCTCTTCACTAACAGCCTATTTAAACTTAAACGAGAGTTCTATTGTTCAAATTTTCTTCTGAGAAAAAAGAGACTTTTTTTTTAATTGAATTATAAATGTGTACACTATTTAGTTTGACATTTGGTTATATTAATATGTAATGGATTGTATGGCTATTTTAATAAATCTGTGAAATAAATATTCATGAGAATTTTAGTGATGCCTGTTGTGTGTTGTGCTCAATGAGTAGACTTTTGTTGGGTTGGTAGACTTTATTTATTTATTTTTATCTTTTTAAAAGAAAAAATTTGTTACCACCACCAGTAGAAATTTGAGTCCATTGGTATTGGGCTCCCAACAATGAGCAATATTTTCAACCTATCAATCAAATCAAATCACGCCTACATGGTGGAATCCAATTCAGATTCTGACTTGTTTTTATATATATATATATATATATTTTTTAATTTTTGATAAAAATGTGACTTTAGATAATAAATTTTAGAGTAATTTTGAACTTTTATATTACTAAAAGAAAAATATATATATCAGGATGGCTGAGTGGTCTAAAGTGCTGAGCTCAAGTTTTGGTTATAGTGAGAGAGCGTGGGTTCAAATCCCACTTCTAACAAATCTATAATTTTTATTTAGGTAAGTTTCATATTTAAAATATAATCTCTTAGTTTTAGACTTTTTAGATTAGACCTAAAAATATAAATTCCTATTTTTGAATTTTTAAAATATAAAGTTCCATTTTTAAAAAATAATTTAACCTTTTTTTTTTTTGAAAAAATATCTCCTTAATGTTTTAAATGGATCATTTTAATCTCTAAAAATGATTGTTTTTAAATAAATAAAAAAAAGAATCAAAAAATTTACAAAATATAGCAAAATTTTAGAATTATCAATTATAGATGTTGATAGACACTATTAGACTTCTATCTGTGTCTATCAATATCTATTATTGATAGTTCTAAGATTTTGTCATATTTTGTAAATATTTTTAACAGTTTTACCATTTGAAATAATTTATCCCCTAAAAATATAACCTCTTCTTTCTCCCTCTTCCGAGTCCTACCATTTCCATCCTCTATTTCTCTCTCCTTTTTCAATTTGAATTCTTTCTTTCAAGCAACAATCCCTCAAACACAGATGGTATGGTTTTTAAGATACTTGAGCTTCTATTAGGTGAACTATGCAAAAGCATTTTTCAGATGGGATGCAACTTGAAAACAATGACATTTGCGTTCAAGTTTATCAATTGGTTCCATAGCCTTATATCTCTACACAATCCCAACCTGTCGTACGAGATGAAATTCTATAAACCCTTGTGTCAAAATTATTTACTTTTTCCACATCATCTTATCAATTCAATATTTAGTCCATTAAATTTAATAGTTTTATTAGTAGATGGAACTTTTAAATCTATTCTTGAAAACTTAGCACTAAAATAGTCAATTTGAAACATTAAAGACCAAATATACATATTCTCGAAAACTTAACCACTAAAAAGCTATTTTCTCCTTTTTTTTTTTTTTTTTGTTGGAGTTTAAATTTTTTTGAAAATGGAAATAAAGATTTTCTTAAATCAAATTTCCAATCATTTGGAAAAAATAAATAAATAAAAATAAATATTTATAACGAATTAATATAAATATTTGTTTTTTTTTTAATACAAAAGTTAATGGGTGTGTTTTGGTTTTAATTTAGATATAAACGAGACAAAGAAAGAAAACAACTTGAAAATAAATATTTATAACAATTTTGATATAGATATTTTTTTTTTCTAAAAATAATCTTTTTATTATGAATATTATAATAATAAATAGATGCACAATTATTTATGCTTGGTGTCCAGGTAAGTTCACCTCCTTCTTGTCACCTTATAAATAGTGGCATTTGGTAGATCTTAAAATCACACATAAATTGGTGAGAATTCTGCTTCAAAATTCCACTAATTTTTATATTATCTAATTTTATGTTTTTAGTTATTTTATTTATTTATTATTATTATATAAAAATATTATTATATTATATTTTCTCTATATCCGTGTTCTCGTTGTACTCCTCAAATCCACAACACGTTATCAGCACGAGCTCTTATCATTTTTCTCGCTAAAGGTGAGTCCTAAAGGTATGTCGGATTTTTCCTCTTCGTTATAATTAAAATTTAATGTTATTTTACATATTTAATATCTATTAAATTTCTAACATAAGTATAATATTTTATGATAGTGCTGTCATGTCAAATATCACAAAATTAAAATTTGATGCTCTTAATATTAACGACAATAATTATTTTTCATGGGTACTTGATGCCGAAATCCACGTGGATGCTATGAATCTTGGGGAGACTATTAAAGAAGAAAATACGATATCCAATCAGGACAAAGCAAAAGCTATTATTTTCCTTCATCATCATCTCCATGAGGGATTGAAAATAGAGTATCTTACAATAAAAGATCCTTGTATCCTGTGAAAAAATTTAAAAGAGAGGTATGATCGTAAAAAAAACAGTTATTCTTCCTAAAGCTCGTTATGAGTGCATGCACTTGAGGTTACAAGATTCCAAACCAGTAAGTGATTACAACTCCGCATTATTTAAAATCAGTTTGAAATTTTTATTATGCGGAGAGAAATTTATTGATGCTGATATGCTGAGACATTTCTGTACATTTCATGTCTCGAATATGCTCCTGCAGCAGCATTATCGAGAGAAAGGTTTTAAATAGTATTTTAAATTAATTTCATGTTTTCTCGTGGTCGAACAAAATAACGAGTTATTGATGAAAAATCATGAAACTTGACCAATCGGAATGACACCATTCCCTAAAGTGAATTCTGTGATTTTTAATAATAATCGCGGTCGAGGTGGTAACCGTGGCAAGGGAATAAATTATTATTATTTTCGTGAAGATCGTTTTAATCATTCAAATTTCAAAAGAATCACATAAAATGATGATCACAAAGGAAAAGTTTCACAAGATAAGAGTAAAAAAGTGTTGAAAATAAATTCTTGCGATGCAGAATGACTGGGTATTGGTCTCCTACCTGTCGTATGTCAAAACACTTAGTTGACCTCTATCAAACCTCCCTGAAGGAAAAAGAGAAAAATGTAGAAGTAAATTTTGCGTACCGGGATAATGACATATTTGACCCATCCCATATGATAAATTTGGATGTGGTGGACTTCTTTTGAAGAGAAGATTGGCGCAATTGATGGAACATCAAGTGTTTCTTTTGAATTTGAGAATATCTAGACTTAATGTTATCTATCTTCATTTTTTTAGTAACTTTTGTATATTCTAAGTATTTTTTTTCTTATTGTAATTATTTTTTTTTTAATGAAGAAATGTGGATCATTTTCATACATTGGGTGTTTAAAAAATGAGTAATGAAGATCTATGTCTGGCAGACAATGCAAACGCAATACTTACAAATAAAAAATATTTTTCCAAATTGACAATGCTGAAAGCAAAAGTAAATATAATATCAGGTTCTGCAAACTTGATCGAAGGTTTTGGAAAAGCAAATATTATTTTGCCTAAAAGAACAAAATTTACAATTAATAATACATTGTTCTCTAGTCAATCAAAGAGAAATCTTCTAAGTTTATACGTTGCAATGGTTTTCATATTGAGACTAATAGTAAAAATAATGTGAAATATCTATATATCATATCTACAGTCTCAAATGAAAAACGTATATTAGAAGAGTTGTCTGCTTTATTTTCTAGATTATATTATACTCATATACGAGTAATTGAAACATATGCAATAATGAACCTAAAGTTCATGAATCTAGACATATTTTCAATTTGGCATGACCGTTTGGGTAATCCAAGATCTATAATGATTAGGAGAATTATTGAGAATCCAAATGGATACTTATTAAAGAACTAAAAGATTCTTTAATCTAATAAATTATCGTGTGATACTTGCTCACAAGAAAAATTGATAATTAGATCATCACTAGCTAAAGTGGGGACTGAATCACCTACATTTTTAGAATGAATTCATGGTGATGTATGTGGACACATTAATCCACCAAGTAAACAATTTAGATATTTTATGGTATTAATAAATGCTTTCATCATATTGTCACACGTGTGCTTATTATCAAGTCGAAATATTGCATTTGCAAGATTACTTGCTCAAATAATTAAGTTAAGAGCACAATTTTTCGATTGTACAATTAGGACCATTCATCTTGATAATACTGGTGAATTTACATCTCAAACTTTTGATAATTATTGTATATCAATTGGGATAAGTATTGAACATCCTATCATGTAGCTCATGTTCATACACAAAATGATTTATCAAAAGTACTCGTCATTATAATTAGCTTATGGTCATAAGCTAAATATTTCCCATTTGAGAATTTTTTGATGTGCAATATATGTTCCAATTGCTCCACCACAATGCCCTAAGATGAATCCTCAAAAGAGGTTAGGAATATGGGTTGGATATTATTCCCCATCAATTATTAAAAAGAAATTTTCCAACATTTGGTGATTTAAGAATATTATTAAAATCATTGAAAACTCGAGTATTTTTTAATAGTATAAAAGTTTGGGTGTATTTTATATAATCCATACTATATATAAAATAATGTGCTATGTTGGAAGAATCTTTCATCTCCTGTTTTTTATTTATTTAATTTTATCATTTCGTTTTGTCTTTAAGTTTTTTTTTTTTTTTTTTTTTTTTCAATTTTAGACCTTTTTGACAAACTCAAAACAAACAAAAAAAAGATATATATTCTTTTAAGTATTAGTACTTTAATTTGAACTCAACCACACTATTCCTTAGAAATTATACGAACCATATCACATAATAAATTTTCCCCATCAAATATTAAAAAGAAAATTTCCAAATTTTCCAACTTGAGCCCTTGACGGGTGATATATTTACTGCACGATTTGCTGATTGTCATTTTAATGAGACAAATTTTCCAATATTAGGGGAAAAATTAAAAAGTTGGAAAAAGAAGTTACATGAAATGCATTGTTATTGTCTCATTTAGATCCCCGTACAGATTAATGTGAACTTGAAGTTCAAAAAATAATTCATTTGAAAATATAGCAAATCAATTACCAGATGCATTTATAGATGTAAAAAAAGTAACTAAGTCACATATACCAGTTGCAAATGTTCCATAAAAAATTGATATTCCAACATAACAAGTTATCACTAGAACATGCCAGAAGTGTGGTAGACAGTGAGTTCCAAAGATAAAAATCATCGAAAACAAAAATAATTAATAGTAAAAAAAAAACTTGGTTGAGGATGTAAATACCTATAAAGAAATCATCGACATGACTAATGAGGAAGGTGAAATACCTAAAGATAACAATAAGATTTCAATAAACTATGTCATCACAGGAAAAAGATGGAATCAAACTAATGTAATTATTGACAACATTTTTGCATATAATATTGCTCTTGATATTATATCTGAAAATGAGGATCCTGAACCAAAATTTGTTGAAGAGTGTCAACATAGAAAATATTGACTTCAGTGGAAAGAAGTAATCGAGGCAACATTAAATTCACTTTCAAAACGTCAAGTTTTTGGACCAATAGTCTAAACAAGCAAGACTAATTGCACAAAGTTTTTCACAAAGACCTGGTATTGATTTTAAAGAGACATATTCTCTGGTGGTGGATACAATTACATTAAGATATTTAATTGTCTTGACTATGTATAAAAGTCTAGATATACATCTTATGGATGTAGTCACAACATATTTATATGAATCTCTTGATAATGATATTTATATGAGAATTCCAGAAGGATTTAAGGTATCTAAAACATATACATCAAATTCTCGGGAATGGTATTCAATAAAGTTAGAGAGATCACTGTATGGATTGAAACAATCAGGACGAATGTGGTACAATTGCCCGGGTGGATATTTATTGAAAGAATGATATCAAAATAATTCAATATGTCTGTGTGTTTTTATAAAGAAA
This sequence comes from Benincasa hispida, assembly GCF_027475165.1. Taxonomy (NCBI): domain Eukaryota; kingdom Viridiplantae; phylum Streptophyta; class Magnoliopsida; order Cucurbitales; family Cucurbitaceae; genus Benincasa; species Benincasa hispida. The sequence continues at coordinate 23,957 of NW_028326443.1, forward strand.
TCACAATAAATATTTGCTATTATAACTGTATATATTGATGACTTGAATATAATTGGAACTTCTGAATAGCTTTCAAAATCAATATAATACCTTGAGAAAGAATTTGAGATGAAAGATCTCGAAAAAACAAAATTTTACCTTGGTTTGTAAATTGAGCATTTAGTAGATTGAATATTTATTCATCAGTCAGCTTATATAGGAAAAATTTTGAAAAGATTTTATATGGACAAAGCACATCCATTAAATATTCCAATGGAAATCCGTTCATTAGATATAAAGAAAGATATATTTCGACCTCGAGAATATAATGAAGAACTTCTTAGTCCTAAAGTACCATATCTTAGTGCAATTTGTGCACTTATGTATCATGCTAATAATACAATACCAGATATTACATTTTTAGTAAATTTATTAGCTAGATATAGTTCTTCTCCTACAAAAAGACATTGGAATGAAATTAAGCATATACTTCGTTATCTCCGAGGAACAATCGATATGAGTTTGTTTTATTCAAATAAATCAAATTTTGATATAGTTGGTTATACAAATTATGGATATTTATCTTATCCACACAAAGTTATATCTCAAACAAGTTAGCTGTTCACATGTGGAGGAACTGCTATATCATGACGATCGGTGAAACAGACTATAATGGTCACTTCTTCAAATCATGCTAAAATTCTTACAATTCACGGGGCTAGTCGAGAATGTGTATGGCTAAGGTCAATGACTCAACACATTCGTGAAACATGTGGCTTGTCTTATAATAAAAAAATTCCAACAATATTATACGAAGACAACACAGCTTGCATAGCCCAAATCAAAGGAGGATATATTAAAGAAGATAGAACAAAACATATTTCATCGAAGCTTTTCTACACTCATGATCTTGAAGAAAATGGCAACATCACTATACAACAAATTTGTTCAAAGGATAACCTGGTAGACTTATTTAGAAATGCATTATCAACAGCAACTTTTGAAAAATCGGTGCACAACATTGGAATGTGGTGACTCAGAGATCTTAAGTGATGTTTTCATGAGGGGGAGTAAATATATTGTATTATTTTAAGAGTATGTATTATATGAAATATGTACTATTTTTCCTTCACTAGGGTTATTTTCCATTGGGTTTTTTCCTAGTAAGGTTTTAACGAGACATATTATATATATATATATATATGGGCATCTAAGAGGGAGTATTATGAATATTATAATAGTAAATAGATGTCCATTGCTTAGTATCCCAAAAACCATGTCTCACCCTTCATGTTGTCCATGTACCTTGTAATTTTTCATGCTTTGTGTCCATGTAAGTCCACATCCTACTTGCCACTTTGCCTATAAATAGTTGCATTTGGTGGATCCTAAAATTACACATACATTGGTGAGAATTTCACTTCAAAATTCCACTAATTTTCATATTATCCAATTTTATGATTTTAGCTATTTTATGTTATATTATATTTTCTCTATATCCGTGTCCCCGTTATGCTCCTCAAATTCACAACATTTTTTCTAATTTTAGATTAGAAGGTTTGTTTTTTTTTTAAATATAGATTGAAAGTTTTTATTACCATATAAAATTGCATAAAAATCCTGGAATGAAAAGAGAATATTTGTATTATTTTCCTGTTAAAAAGTTATTATACCATACATATTACTAAATTTCATCCACCAAATTTATTGAGATTTTCAATTTAATATTTTGATTACTAATGATTCCATTTTTACTAAAAAAAAATAAAGTGTTAGCATAAATTATTAATATCTATATTGAATAGATAAACCCTAGGATCATTCATGTCAAATTGTCAAGAATAACATACCGGATTCCATTGAAAAATTGATGATAGTTTCGAGATGATGATGGATGACTATGGTCTTCCTCAACCAAAACTCCGAATGCCCTTGGTGGGATCTCTCTCTAGATGGGATTCAAGAAAGATTGAGTGCTTATTGTTTTGGTATATTGGGGACCATAGTCCTAAAGTCTCTTTATATACTAGTTCTTTCCATTAAACCCTAATTAACTAGGAATGAGCTTCTTCCCATTAAGTCCATACTCAATTAGGAATCTAGGGCCTTAATTAATTAGATCACATAATAGGACCCAATCTAATAAAATAACCCAATGTGATAAACTATTAATCCACATACATAACTCATACTTTAATTAAACATATTATTATTTAAATATGTCTAACAATCTCCCACTTGAGCTATGTCTATGTACCTAAGATAATTAAATCACATAAACCTTAAGTGCGCATAAACAGGTTATTTCAATAATAGAATTCCCCTTTAGTTCAATCTGATCCATCTCCTGTATTAGCACAAAATCAAGGTGACTTTGTCACTACCCTTATAACTAAACCTTCCTTGATCACCAATTCCAATACATTCAATGGCATAGATCAAGTATGGATGGATAGCATGGAAACTACATGCAAAATGATCTAGATCATGCCTGTTTCCAACTGGTCCAAATTCCTTAATGAGATCATTTTAAAAAACTTTATGCTAAACTGCATGCATGATAAACAAGTTCAGATAATAAAACATAAACCATCAGCTTTATTCTATATAGAAAATAAACAAAATAAGGTCAAAGAACATCCTCAATAACAAACTCCCATTAAACCATGGAATCAGAAAAGTGACTAACATCCATGTGAGCAACATGCTCATGAAAAACTTTAGGTGGTAAACCTTTAGTCAATGGATCTGCCACCATAGAGTTTGTTCGTATGTGTTCTATCGAAATTTGACCATTCTGAACTCTTTCTTTAACAACTTCACTCTACATACTTTAACTTTGTATTGCTTCTATTGTTGTTGGAATATATCACTGCTGACTTATTGTCACAAAATAATTTTAGTGGTCTTTCTATGCCAACCACTATCCGCAGCCCAGTGACAAAATTTCGCAACCATATTCCATGATTGGATGCCTCATAACATGCTATAAACTCCGCAGCCATAGTAGAAGAAGCCATAAGTGTTTGTTTAACACTTTTCCAGGATACAGCTCCTCCAGCCAACATGAAGATATAGCCTGAAGTGGATCGCAAAGCATCTTGACATCCAGCATAATCAGAATCAGAATACCCAATGATCTCCAAAACTTCTGATCTCTGATAAGTGAGCATATAATCTTTTGTTCTCTGTAAATACCTCATAACCTGTTTGGCTGCTTTCCAATGATCCATCTCTGGGTTACTCAAATATCTTCCTAATACTCCAACTATGAACGCAATATCTAGACGCGTACATACTTGAGCATACATTAGACTTCCAATGGCCGATGCATAGGGAACCTTCTGCATCTCCTTAGTCTCGAGTGTGGTATTGGGGCATTGACCTAAATGAAATTTATCACCTTTAGTAATCGGGGTATCTCCTGGCGCATAATCTTTCATGCCAAATCTACTCAAGATCTTTTCAATGTAGTTCTTTTGTGACAATCTCAAAATACCTTGAGAACGATCTCGCAGTATTTCAATTCCTAATACAAAAGAAGCATCACCAAGATCCTTCATTTCAAAATTTCTTTTGAGAAATCTCTTAGTGTCATGCAATAAACCTACATCATTACTAGCTATGAGTATGTCATCAACATATAATACCAGAAAGATTGATTCACTCCCACTGAACTTGTGATATACACAATCTTCCACAATGTTCATCTCAAAACCAAATGAGGTTATCACTTCATGGAATTTGTGATACCATTGACGAGAGGCTTGCTTGAGATCGTAGATGGATTTCTTTAATTTACACATCATAGACTTTGAATTATCAGACACAAAGTTTTCTGGTTGTACCATATAAATCGTCTCATCAATGTTCCCATTGAGAAACACAGTTTTTACATCCATTTGGTGTAGCTCTAAATCAAAGTGAGCTACCAGTGCCATGATTACCCTAAAAAAGTTTTTCAATGAAATCGGAGAGAAAGTCTCTTTGTAATCAATGCCTTCCTTTTGAGTAAAACCCTTTGCAACAAGACGAGCCTTATATCTTTTGATATTGCCATGTGAATCCCTTTTGATTTTAAATATTCATTTACAACCTATGGGTTTCACTCCTGATGACAGTTCGACAAGTTCCCAAACGTCATTGTCTTTCATGGATTTTATTTCCTCTTCCATAGCACTTATCCACTTTTGAGAGTTAGAACTTTGTAAAGCTTATTGGAAGTTGATTAGATTATCTTCCATTACGCCTACATCATCCTGATGTTCTTGTAATCATCTGGAATTGCACTTCTTCTCTCTCTAGTAGATCTTCTTAATGGCACTACTTGAGGTTGTTGAGTTTGAACTTCAGGTTCAACAACGAGGACTTCAATGTTGTCTTGTTCTATAATTGGTTCAACAATGAAGTCAGGAATTGAAGCCTGAACATCATTTATAATCACATGAGGAAAAGAAACCAATTCCTCTTCAAAGACAACTTTCCTTATATTATCTTCCCCCTCAAACTCAACATCCTCAAGGAATCTAGTATTTCCTGTCTTAAACAATGATCTAGATGTGGGATCATAAAACTTGAAACCTCGAGAGTGCTCAGAATACCCAACAAAATAGCAGCTAATAGTTCTTGAGTCCAATTTTCTTTCATTAGGCCTATAAAGCCTAGCCTCAGCTGGACAACCCCAGATGTGAAGATGCCTAATACTAGGCTTCTTTCCTGTCCATAGCTCATAAGGGGTTTTAACTACTGCTTTACTAGGTACCCTATTAAGGATATATGCTGCAGTCTTTAGTGCCTCACCTCAGAAGGATTCTGGTAGAGAAGAATGACTAATCATACTTCTTACCATATCCTTAAGTGTTCTATTTCACCTCTCCATTACACCATTCATGCTGGGTTTGCCCGACATAGTGTATTGCGGGACGATTCCACATTCCTCTAGGTATTTGGCAAAGGGCCCTAGACGTTGTTCACCCGATCCATCATATCTACCTTAATATTTACCACCACGATCAGATTTGACAGTCTTAATTTTCTTTCCAAGTTGAAGTTCGACTTCAGCTTTGAAAGACTTGAAAACGTCCAAGGATTGAAATTTCTCATGAATTAAATATAAGTACCCTTATCTTGAATAGTCTATGAACGTAATAAAATATTGTTATCCATTCCAAGAGGCCGTAGGGAATGGACTATAAATGTCTGTATGTATTAGTTCTAAGACATTTGAGCATCTGTTGGCACCTAATTTTCTTATGTTTGTCTGTTTTCCCTTAATACATTCCACACAAACGTTGAAGTTACTTAAATCAAGGGAATCAAGAATTCCATTAAATCAAGGGAATCAAGAATTCCATCTAACACAAGTTTCTGAATTCTCTGTTTAGAGATGTGACCTAAACGCTTGTGCCATAACATAGCGAAATTCTCATTTAATTTACGCTTTGTACCACATGAATTAGATAACAGGATCTTGTTAAATGAAGCAAAAGAATCAAACATATATAGATTATCAATTAAAGAACCAGTACCAATAAACTTAGAATCTTGAAAAAGACTAACTTTATTATTTCCAAAAGAATAAGAAAAACCAAATTTGTCCAAACTGAAAATAGAAACTAAATTCCATCTAAATGACAGTACAACAAAAGTCTCATTCAGATCCAAATAACAACCAGTTTTTAAAAGTAATCTAAAATTTCCAATAGCTTCAACTGGAACTGCTTTGCCATCACCCACATAGATGAATCTTTCAGCATCACTTTGTGGCCAGCTCCACAGGCAACCCTGCATTGATATACTTATGTTAGTAGTAGCACCAGAATCTACCCACCAAGTATTGTAGGTACAGAAGCTAAATTAACTTCAGAACAAACCAAAGTAAGAAGACCCTTCTTTACACGCCACTTGGCGTACTTGGGACAATCTTTCTTGAAGTGACCTTTCTTTTTTGTCAAGAATAACATATTGGATTCCATTGCAAAATTGATGATAGCTTATGATGGATGACTATGGTCTTTCTCAACCAAAACTCTGAATGCCTTAATGGGATCACTCTAGATGGAATTCAAGATTTTTTTTTGGTATATTGGGATCATAACCCTAAGGTTGGTTCCCATTAATTAGATCACATAATAGGGCCCAATCTAATAAAATAACCCAATGTGATAAATTTTTAATCCACATACATAGGCCATATTTTAATTAAACATATTATTATTTAAATATGTCTAACATAAATACCCAAAAATCTTCGACTTAGAAGCTGAAATCCCAAGGTTAATGTTAGATTGAAACAAAAATTTAATGGGCATTGGAGAACACCCAACAATTCATCCAAAAGACATATAGATCTCACCTAAATCCTGGGATCCGACAACCAGAAGATGGCAGAGTCGTGGCTGGGTGGCAACTGGTGATGAGGCGGCGACAACTTACCAGCGGCACCACTCAAACGGAAACAGAAAAGAGAGGCAGCTAGCGATGGCGCGACAACAACCTACCAACGGCGCGACTCATTCGGAAACGAGGCAGCTGGCGATGGCGTGCCAGGCCGAAACACTCAAATCTGAGCAAGAATACGCGCGACGAAGCTAAGGAACTTCGACGACGCGCGACAGCAACACTCGACGAGGCTGATGACCAACACGCGGCTTGAAGAAGCTCGATCGATGGCGTGCGGTTGGCGAGCTCCCAGGTGACGATGCGAGGCTAGGTCACGCGATCTCAGACGGACGAAGATGGCGAGAGGCGCGGCGACTCCAGCTTGAAGGTGAGCAGCGACGGCGAGGGTTTTCTTTCAGGGGAGGGTGCTTCACACGTGTTGAGCAAGAGAGGGAGTTTTAATTTTCCTATTTTTTTTTCCTCCTCTACTTATGTATGTATATAATATTTTTTCCCTTTTAAATTCCAAATTCCACGTTCCAAATATATATATATATATATATATATATATTTGTATAAAATAAAATAACAATAAATAGTTTTTTAAACATGTAAAATTTTGTACCATTTTATTTTAGACATTAATTTTCTAAATTATTTAAGTTGGTAATTCTAAAAATACATATCTAGCTAATACAAGATGAAATAATTTTAAAAAAAAACTAATATCTATTTAAGCTACCTTTTATTTCAAAATTCTTTAATTCAACATTCTATCATTCTTTTTTTTTTTCTCTCCAAAGATTAATCAATTCAAAAGAATAAAAACAAAAATGAAACAAACGATGTGAGTAATATTTTATCGTCCTACTTATTTATAAATTTTAGTTTATAACTTTTATTTCAATTATATCATATGTATTTTAGTTATATACTATCAAATTATGATTCTTAATTTGGCAATTTTTTCATAGCAAGACAAACGTATAATTACTTTTTATGGTATGTGGTATGATAAATGGAATTCTTTTTTTTTTTTTCAAATATAAAAAATTGGATTTTAATTAAAGGTAACATTAGTATTATTAATGTTGAAGTCATTATTATTATATAATTATCATATTTAACTTTCATATCTTATTATTTTATGATGAATATAACAAATACGATTAAAATGAACATTAAATTTAGTTTGGGAATAAATTGACAAATAATTGATATTTCAAAAAATGAGAATTTTCTATCGTGGGAAATCCAATATCGAAAAAATGAAAAGGAAGCAAGGATTAGGATGAAGAACCCATCCCACCCCACTCCATCACTATCCTTATACCATCAAATCACGTCTTCGTAATTTGATAATTTGTTTCATAGCACGACAAACGTATAATTGCTTTTAATAGTATGTGATGTGATCAATGGATACATTTAATTCTTTATTTTTAAAATTTTTAAAATTGGATTTTATTTAAAGGCTTCAATATTATTAACGTTGAAGTTATTACTATTACATAATTATTATATTTAGCTTTCTTATTTTACCGTTTGATGATCAATATAAAAATACGTTTAAATCGAATATTGAATTAAGATTAAGAATAATTCGATAAGTAATTGATATTTAAAAAAGCAATGAGATTTTTTTTTTTCGTGGGAAATCAAATTCATCCAATTGAAATGGAAGCATGGATGGGGATGAGGAAACCATCTCACCCCGCTCCATCTCTATTCATATACCATTCAAATTACGATTTTTAATTTGGCAATTTGTTTCAATTGCACGAAAAATGTATAATTATTTTTTATGGTATGTTGTGTGATAAATAGATACTTTTAATTCTTTATTTTTCAATTTTGAAAAATTGGATTTTATTTAAAGGTAACATTAGTATTATTAATGTGCAAGTCACTATAATTATAAATTTTTTTATATTTAACTTTCATATTTTATTGTTTAATGATCAATATAACAAATATGTTTAAATTGAACATTAAATTTAGATTGTTAATAATTTGATAAGTAAATTACATTAAAAAAAGATTTTTTTTTTAGTGAAAAATTAAATTTCACGAAATGAAATGTAAGTAAGGATGAGGATGAGAAAGCCATCTCACCCAGCTCCATCTCTATCCTTATATCGTCAAATTACGTCTTTGTAATTTGACAATTTGTTTACAAATATATAATTACTTTTTATAGTATTTGATGTGATAAATGGATATATTTGGTTTTTTATTTTTCAAATTTTTCAAATTTGTTTTTATTTAAAGATAACATTAGTGTTATTAATGTGGAAGTCATTCTTAGTATGTAATTATTATATTTAACTTTCATATTCTATTGTTTAATGATCAATATAACAAATATGTTTCAATTGACCATTACGTTTAGATTGTGAATAATTCGATAAGTAATTGATGTTTTTTAAAAAAATGAGATTTTTTATAGTAAATAATCCACTCTCGGTAAAATAAAATGGGAGCGAGGATGGGGATGAGAAAGTCATCTCACCCCGCTCCATCTCTATCCTTATACCATAATTATGTCTTTGAAATTTGGCAATTTGTTACATAGAACAACAAGTGTATAATTACTTTTTGTGGTATGCGGTGTGATAAATGGATACATTTACTTTTTTATTGTTAAAATTTGAAATATCTGAATTTACATTTTGAATAATTTTATAAGTAATTGATATTTAAAAAAAAAATGAGATTTTATTTGGTGGGAAATCCAATCTCACCGAAATGAAACGGAAGCATGGATGGAGATGAGGAAACCATCTCACCTTGCTCCATCTGTATCATTATACCATCAAATTACACTTTTTAATTTGGCAGTTTGTTTCATAGCAGGACAAACGTATAATTACATTTTATGGTATGTGGTGTGATAAATTGATACATTTAATTCTTTATTTTTCAAATATGAAAAATTGGACTTATTTAATGGTAATATTAGTATTATTAATGTGTAAGCCATTATTATAATATAATTATTATGTAAATCTTGAATCCTACTTTCTCTACATAAGTATGTTTAGCCATGAGATATTATGTTAAATAAGTAGTAAGTGAAATTTATGGTTTAATACATGGAAGTAAGGAGGAAGGAAGAGAAGAAGAAGGAAGAGAAGAAGAAAACAGGAACAAAGAAGTTAGGTTAAGAAAAGGAAAAAAAAAAAGGATTAATTAATTAAACTTAAATTAAGTCTTCCCGGTCGACAGCACTAAACCCATTAGTGGACAAGGTGGCGGTCGATAATTTCATGCATGAGAAGACAGCCGGTTGAATAAAAGGAATAAGAAGTTCAAAGACTCGGTTTAGGCAATTAACTCGTGTGATCTAGGTGAAATTGGTGCTATTTGAAAGCTGGAAGAGTCTAGTTTTTGGAGATAGGACTTCCAAAGAAAGATCACATAAGAAGAAGGTTTAAAAGTAAAGAAATTGTAGAAGGATCATGTTCTCATATTAATCTGAGCTAGTGGTAAATATTGGAAGCTCCAGGCCCAATCACGAGGACCTTAGGGCTTAAATTTTAAGGTAAGATAGCTAACTCAATTCTAAACATGTTTGTAGAAGAAAGTTTCTTGAAAAAAGTTTGGGATTTCGAGTTATAAATTTTTAAATTTGAAACAGAAATTTGTTGCGTAAGCAGGCAATTGGTTGGGAAGATCAAGCAAGTAGCTCACCTGAGGGAGCGAGAGCGAGACAAGCATTGTGTAAATCTTACTGGTCACTCAAATCTTGCTGATTTTCTGCCTAGTCTCGCTCATGAGGATGAAGATCTCGCTAGTGATGATCTCCTTGGTGATAATCTCGCTAGTGATGATCTCGTTAATAAAGGTCTTGTTAGTAAACAAACTATTTCAAGCATCTTGATGGGAATTCTAAGGAATCTAACAAGGAATTATGTTGTTTCAGGCCAAGAGGAGCTAGGAGAAGCCTACAAACTATTAAAAGCCCAGGCGAGTAGTGAGTGACTATAAATGTTTTATAAATGATTTAATAGTCCATGCTTTATTAACAGTTACTTTTATGCTAGTTATTTTATAAGAAGTTCCAAGCAACGCATTTTCCTAAAGTTTATAAACGCATGCTAGTTACAAAGTTTATGAAATATGCTTTGCTACAATGGTTGAAGCATGGTAGTTCTCAAAAGAAGATTCTATGACATGTTGAAGTTAGAAGTATTTGTATTATATTTTAAAGCATGTGTGCTCTTAATGTTGTTGAGCATGCGTTAGCAAATGATATTCTTATGAAAACTATGTTTTATAGGATCAAGTTTTCAGTATGCTTGTTTTATGAAAATGTTTTCCTATAAGGTATTTTCAGCTCAATACTGAAGTACAAAGAGTTGATACCTGAGTTGTACTACTTGGTTTCAGTTATATTATGATTCTAATACTGAAGTACTTAGAGAAGGTATCAGAATAATTCACTCAGTGAAGTAATAAGCAATGGTACCCTGCTTCAATTATGATCCTTGACGTTAGGATCCACTTTGCTCTGTGTGCACGTATGACAGTTAATCAGTTCCGTAGGATTGAACCACGAGGGTTCTTTCCCAGTATTGGCTGAAAGGTGTTGAACAAAAGGATTCTCACCCCAGCCCAAGCTTATGTTTAAAAGATTGAGCAAAATGGTTCTCTCTTAAACAAGGATATCCGAAGTTGAAAGATCGAGTAAAAGAGTTCTCTCTCAACCGGGAATCAGTTCAACTATATTTTCAGATACGATGGTTTTAAAAGTTTTATGTACATGCTTGGCAAGTTTTTAGTTTCAGTATTCAGTTTTCTAGCTTTCAGTCTAAGCATGAGATTTATATTTTTATTTAGTCACTCACTGGGCTAGTAGCTCACCCTGTTTTTAAATGCCCTCCCCTAGGTAGCTGTAAACTCCTTAGAAGCTAATTTTGTTGTTGCTCTGCCACTCAAAGACTCAAGGCTAAAGGAAGGCTAGGTGTTTGTTATGTAAATACTAGTACACATATTTTGTGCGTATAAGGACTAAACTTAGTGTCATGGGCTCACTGGATTTTATAGTGTACATAGTTGTGAATATGAATAGTAGCTATGGAACCCTATTGATATAAGAATGTAAGTTTTGGTTAATATATTCAGTACGTTTAGTATGTTAAGCTTTGAGGTTGTAAATATTGTCGTTATCAAGTCATAAATTCATATCAGGGTTCTAAAGCAAGTTTAAATGTAAGTTAGGCAGTAAGTGCCAACGAGAGGGTCGACAATTGCTATCGTCACATGCCCTTTTAGGTTAAAGGTAAACTGGGAGGGAGTGTGACATATTACATCAATTACTTATAAAATTATTTACAATCTATATTTTATTTTTAATTTAAACATATTTGTTATATTGATCATTAAACAATAAAATATGAAAGTTAAAGATAATAATTATATTATAATAATGACTTCAACATTAATAATACTAATGTTACCATTAAATAAAATCCAATTTTTCATATTTGAATAATAAAAAATTAAATGTATCCATTTATCAAACCACATACCATAAAAAGTAATTATACGTTTGTCCTGCTGTGAAACAAATTATCAAATTAAAAAGTGTAATTTGATGGTAGAAAGATAGAGATGGAGCGGGGTGAGATGGTTTCCTCATCGATCCATGATTCTATTTCATTTCGGTGAGATTGGATTTC
>NW_028326444.1:0-4069 GCF_027475165.1 Benincasa hispida
CAATGTGGGATTCTCCAACCGAAGGTTGATTTTCTCTTTTTTTTTTTAAATTAAATTTTCACTCAACAATATCTCATCTCTTTTATTTGTCAAAAATATAATAGTGAATGAGAAAAAGACACTACTGATAAGCCATATAAAGGTAATCTTGATCAAGTAAATGTTATAGTGTAAATTTACTTGGTTATCTAAGCATAGTTCAGTAAATAAAACTAAGTCACTTTATTTATAATCAAATTAAAAAAAAAAAAAAAAAAAAACAAATTACAAATATTATTCTTAGAAATATTATGGTAGTTGTAATTGAACCCTCAAATTTTGAGTTGAAAGTTGAGCTTAAAATTTATACAAGTGTTAAAATTGGACTTTCAAGCTTACATAATTACAGAAATTGTAACAATTGTATAAGTCTGAGAGTTCTCTTCTTACAATTTGGAGTCCAATTTCAATAGTTATTGTCAGTTTAAGGATTTTACAATTAAAAGGTATATTTTTTTCTTGTGCTTCTACTCTTTCTATCTTTGTGTTGGAGTGATGAAAGAAAGTAATGCGAATCCTCATTCTATTATCATACAAAATTGGGAGCTTTCTTGACGTGAGTGCTCATATACCACTTCAAACGATCTTTGTTTGGTTCTCGTCTTCGTTGGTCATACAAATTATTCGACGAGTTAGAACAACACGCAGGAGAAAGCGAGATTTTAATCTATTGTTGAAAAAAAAAAGTTTATAATTTACACATATTTAAAAATTTCGATATTCTTAAAAATAATAATAATAATAATTCACAAAGTAAGAGACATTAAATATGAAAAAGAAAATGAAAAATTTTGAAAATATAATATTAAATTGTTGGTGGCGCCAAAGGCATGCCATAACGACAACCGCGACAATATGGGAGGTTGACTTGTGTGCTACGGAGTTAAATAAATCCGTGACGTCGGCAAAACCAACTCGCCTCCGTAACGGTGGTGGCACGTCGGCTTCCACTAAAGGAATCATCACGTGATACTGTACACGTGGCGTGTTCCACACAAGAGTCTTCCATGTGGGCCCCTTTCTTCTTTATGCCTCCGCTGTATCACGTGCATCACAAGCTGCCGCCCACGTGCATCACTCTCTCCTAGTTTTTCTTGAACCACACTATAGAAGTACAGATATAGTATCACTTGTTCTTGGGGAAAATTTTATTTGTTAAAATTATTAATTTATTCTATGAATATTTACCGTTTTAAAATTTTAAATATATTTTTATATGGGTTGTTTTTAAATATAGATAAATGAACAAATATATTTACAAAATATAAACGTTGATATTTACCACTATTGAAAATATTTACAAGATAATAAAATTTTAGAACTATCAATGAAAGACACGGATGAACTTCTATCCGTGTCTATCAGCGTCTATCATTAATAGTTTTAAAATTTTTCTATATTTGATAAATATTTTACAACAGTTTTAGCATTTGAAATAATTTCTCTTTTTATAAATTTTTAATTTTTTTTTTCATTTTGTAGTAAATTGATTTCTAATTTTTTTTAATTTATTTGACGTTTTTTAAATCATTGATCTATTGAATATGAATTTGAGAATCTATTATACATTTTTTTTTTTAGAGTTTAATAATTTGTTAAACATAAATTCAAAATTTATGGATCTATTAAATATATTTTAAAGTCCACGAATGTTTCAGACACTTTATTTGATAATCATTTGATTTTTAGTTTTTTTTTAAAAAAAATTAAATCTATAAACACTACTCCCCTTTCAAATTTATTATTTCTTAATTTCTAAAAACAAATAACAAAATGATTTTCAAATAGGGTATAGTGATTAAACCAAGGAATTTAAACAAAAAAAACTGGAAATTCAGTTTTTTTTTTTTTTTTTTTTTTTGGGAAAAAAGAATTTGAATGGACGTTAAATGTTAAATATTTAAATCAACATTTTCAATGAGATTTCTTAGTTATAAGCTGCAACATTAACTATTTCAGTGTAACTTAAACCATTAATAAACTAAAGTTGAAATCCTCACTGTATTATGTATATTTTTATTATGTGATATGCTAAAATATTCTAAATTGGATAAATTCTGATATTTGGCACTATGATTATATTTAAAACTAGCTAGGGTGACTGGAATACTCATATTGATAGTTTAATTTGATATCACATGATGCCCTCAAACCTTGATTCCATCCAATATGATGGGACAAATATTTGCATTTGAATTTTACTTATATATATAAAAAGTGAAATTACCTCTCACAATTTACAATGAGATAATTGGAATACATTTTCAAGTGTTTAATTTAAAAAATATATATTTTAAAAGAAATTGAAACGTTTAGCGACCACTCAAAATAGATTTTCAAGTATATTTTAATTAGTTTTTATCCAAAATATTTAAATAAAAGTGAGTTTTTTAAAAATATATATTTTTTTTCACAAACCAATCAAAACGAGCCCTAAATCTAGTTGTTTGGTAGGCTATTTAGTTATATTATTCCGTTCTCAAATTTTCATTTAGTCGTGTGTGATAAAAGATAATTTGTGCAAAAACGTGTGATTTGATTTGATTTTTCTTAAAGGTGTTTGGAATATTGATCTAGTCAAAGAGGTGTTTCTTCATCATGATGCGGAGAATATTCTTAATAAAGAAAAATTTTATGTGAAAAGCGCATATCATTTAGGAAAACGTTTAATTAGTTCTCTTTTGGTTTCTCAATTGTCAAAAAGAAAGCTTGTAAGCTTTTGGAGAGTAAGGTGGGAGTCTGATTCGTGTCCAAGATCAAGATAGTAAGATGGAAAATTATTAATTACAACATTCCTATGACGCATAACCTTTGGAAAAAAATGGATTGTTACGAACATATCATTCCCATGATGGTTAGTTTTTTAAAACTAAAAATTTGTGAGTATAGTTGCAACTAGATTTGACTCGACATCAGTGTCATTCAAATTTAACATTTCTTTTGTGTCTGATTAAAAATTTTGTTTACATCGTGGATTAAAAAAAAATTAATAATAATAAATAAGGGCGGTTTGTAATCTAACCTAAAAAAGCTAATTAAAATTTACTTTTTCTAAGAAATAAAAATTGATAGATAAAAATTAAATGTAATTCAACGATAACTAGCACATATTAGTTATTTAGCAGCTGAAAATTTAAATCCCCATTATATGTTGTATTAAAAAAAGATTAAATTTAAAATGGAAGATAAAAGAATTACTTTTAAAAAAATGTAATTAGGTAAAGGAAAAATGAAAGGTTGGAAAGTCTGGCATATGATATGAAATGGATGAGTGTCGGTGGATCAAAATACATGGGTTTATTTTCCAAATAATAATAATAATAATAATAATTTTCAGAAAAATAATAATAATTTCGTGGATTTCACGTGCACAAAGTATCAAATATCCTGCCCTTCCATTCAATTTTTCTTTTATATATATATATATTTTTTATCAAACATTATGGGAGGAGGTCACCTGCTGCATTTAATTCTATTTTTCAGTGGTCCTAATTATACTAACTATATTTAAAAGTATTACTAAATAAATTTAAACACTAAATTAATAATTATATTGATTTTAATTTACATTATCTATTTCGTTCTCTTCGAAGAAACCTCGTGTAAAACTTATAATTGTATCCATTAAACTCATAAACTATCATAAATAATCTAATTTAAAACTCCTATACAAAATTTGATCATTTTGAAATCGTCCATACATTTACTGCTCTAATCATCCATTTTGTAAAATCAACATTTGAATAAATCTACACGTTTGAGAATTAATGTATAGATGATTTTAAAAAGTAATCATATACTAGATGGTCTAAATTGATTGGTTTAAGAAACTTAAAAATGTAATTGACTCAAATTATAAGTTTCACACGATTTTTGGTTGAACGAAATCTTGTGGAAAATGTAAATGCACAAAAGTTCATAGTTTAAATTGATATAATTATTGGTTCAAAAAATTGTCATGTCATTAAATTACTATTTTATTGGTATATATACGTTGCATGTCAATTGGATATACAATTTTAACATATAT
>NW_028326445.1:0-23205 GCF_027475165.1 Benincasa hispida
CTGTGCATGGTTGTAGCCTTAATCGCATAATCTGATGCATTCCTAAGTAATGCTAGCTAAAGACCTTCTCAACCCATTCATCCGCATACTTAGTGCATCTATCACACAATTGACTTTTCTCAAATCCACCGCATTTGTTTATTTTTCATTAACGCAATCAACAACAAACAACCAATCATTTATTTATTTGGTTATCGCAAAGTATTCCTAAAAAATTACCAACGCAACCTGGTTTCACAAGTCCCTGAGTTCGACCCTGGACTTACCAGGAAACTCAGTGGAGTTTACACTTGGATTTCGCTGATGAAACTTGAGTGCATAATGCAATTTCACCATTGCATATCATCCATAATTTCACTTCATAAAATCAAGCAAGTTTTTAACGGCATTGTGGAGGACTTCAGCAAAATAGTATGCTAACAGTAATTTTTCTGATTTCTTTGCAGACTCTCAATCTCTGGCGAATTACGACTCAGAGATTGAGAGAATGTTTAGACAGAGACTGAGAGACGGCAAACAACAACCACAATTAGATAAAGAAGAGATGGCGTAGCAGCCTGGAAATGGAGCACCAAATAAAAATAATGTCATGGCGAATCCAATCCTGCTGGCAAAACATCGCAATAGACCTATTAGAGACTATGCTCGCCAAAACTCTATGATTCCTCTCAGGAATCATGAGGCCTACCCTTAATGGAAGTAGATTCGAAATGAAGCAGTGATGCTGCAGATGATCCATACTACAGGACAATTCGGAGGAAGGCGTGGTGAGGACCCGCACGCCCACCTCTGAAGCTTTATTGAAATCTACAATACTTTTGTGTTCTTGAACATCTCTACCGAAGAAGTTCGACTAACATTATTCCCATTTTCTCTCTGTGATCAGGCTAGGAAATGGACGTATTCTCTCGAACCGGGAGAGATCACTTCATGGGAACAGGTCATGGAGAAGTTTATGAGGAAATACTTTCCACCTACTGAGAATGGCAGACGAAGGAAACTAATTACAAATTTTGAATAAGACATGGACGAATCGCTCAGCGATGCCTGTGCGAGGTTTAAAAGGTTGGTCAGGGATTGTCTACACAATGGTTTGCCAGACTGCCTTTGAATGGAAATTTTTTATCATGATTTGAATCCCGCTTCACAGACCTCTACCAATACGGTAGCCATTGGTGGTTTGCTTGATAAAACGTATGACGAGGCGAAGAATATCTTGGATTGCATCTCTAAGAACCACGAAGATTGGAGAGAGAGTGGTCAGAGATTGAGAATCAAAGACAATGACGCAAGTAATAGTGCTATTGCTTCACTACAAAATCAGATGATCGCAATGATGAACTTAATCCAGGGAATTGCGATCAGCAACCCAACACCGCAAAATGGGCAAATCAACGCAATGAGTCAAAACACTGCAAGGTGTGCGACTTGCGGTGATGGGCACGCGATGGAAGATTGCCCGCAAAATTCACAATCCGTTTACTTTGTAAAAAATAATCTCTTTTCAAATACCTACAACCCCAGGTGGAGAAACCACCCCAATTTTTACTTGGAAGAATCAGCAACAGAATTTCCAACCCATGGCACAGAAAGAAGTGGGATTCTTCCCATGCAAGAATGGTCAGAAAAACAATCAAGCATGTAGCTCACAACCATTGCAATCCTCTTCCTTGGAAAGCTTATTGAAGCAATACATAGAGAAAAACGAAATTGTGCTTCAAAGTCAGGCTACGTCCATCCGCAATCTAGATTTACAAATGGGCCAGATTACGAGTGAGCTAAAGAGTAGACCGCAAGGGGCTCTGCCGAGTTCATCAAAACTCCAACACAACCCGGGAGGTTCAGGTAAAGAGCAATGTCAGGTTGTGACATTGCAAAGTAGAAAGACTGTGGAGAGAGAAAAGAAGAAGCTTAGTTGGACAGCTTCCATTGCGGAGGAATCTGAAGTTGCGGTGAAGCAAGAAGAAGGAGGAGAAAAAGAAGCAATAGAACCAGAGGTTGCGTCAACCTCAAAACCAACTGAGACGGGGGTAGTGAAAGTGCAGTTACCCCTTTTCCCTCCGAGACTAAGAAAGAAAAATAACGAAGAGGTACAGTTCCAATGCTTTTTATCTATGTTAAAACAATTACATATTAATATTCCATTTAGTGAAGCAATTGAGTAAATGCCTTCCTACGCAAAGTTTCTGAAGGATATGGTAACCAAGAAGAGAAAAGCTGGTAAGTTTGCCACGGTGGCATTAACACAAAGTTCAAAATCAATAATTCCACCGAAGATGAGCGATTCTGGGAGCTTTACTATTCTTTGCTCCATAGGAGGACTGTACATCAGGCAAACCTTGTGTGACCTGGGAGCCAGCATAAATTTGATGCCTCTGTCAATCTTTAGGCAGCTAAATGTGGGGCAACTTGTGCCCACAACGATAACTCTCCAACTAGCCGATAGATCTCTGGTGCATCCAAAGAGAAAGGTGAAGGACGTGCTGATAACCATTGATAAATTTATCCTACCAGCCGATTTCATCATTTTGGACTACGAGGTCGACAAAGATGTGCCCATCATTTTGGGGCGACCATTTTTAACAACAGGTTTTGCTCAGATTGATGTGCATAAAGGGGAAATCACTTTGAGCATCAACGGACAGAAGCTCAAGTTCAACATAATTCGTGCCATGAAGTTTTCGGATGAAGAAGACCTGCATGACTCAGATGACAACCAGAATTTGATTGAAGAAGAAAAGTTTGATGAAGAAAATGAAGAAGAGGATGCCAGCGCATCCGTTGCTGCCTGTAATGCGATCATAACAAAAACAAGCAAGGAAAAAGAAACGATCGCAGACCAAGAAGAAGAGCCAAAAGAAAAAGAAGAAAGAAAAACAACGCAACCATCCTTAGAAGAACCACCGACACTGGAATTAAAGACCCTACCGAATCATTTAAAGCACGCATTTTTGGGGCAGAACGAGAAGCTTCCAGTTATCATTTCCTCTGAGCTCAATGAAGACCAAGAGAATGAGTTGATGAGAATTCTAAGGAAGCATGTGCGAGCAATTGGCTGGACGCTCGCTGACATTAGAGGAATCAGCTCAGCGTACTGTATGCACCGCAATCGTCTTGAAGAGGACCACAAGGCAACGATCAAACATCAACGCAGACTCAACCCTGCGATGAAAGAGGTCATAAAAAGGAGATCATTAAATGGTTAGATGCGGGCATTATCTATCCTATAGCAGATAGCACGTGGGTCAGCCCCGTGCAGTGTGTGCCAAAAAAGGGTGGCATGACAGTAGTCCCGAACGAAAACAATGAGTTAATCCCGCAAAGAACCGTCACGGGGTGGTGCATTTGCATGGACTACTGCAAGCTGAATGCGGCCACAAAGAAAGATCATTTCCCTCTACCGTTCATTGATCAAATGCTAGACCGTCTAGCTGGAAATGACTTTTATTGCTTTCTGGATGGTTATGTCGGGTACAATCAGATTATGATAGCTTAAGAAGACCAAGACAAAACCACATTCACCTGCCCATATGGGACCTTTGCTTTTCGCCGCATGCCGTTCAGCCTTTGCAATGCGTCAAACACATTCCAAAGGTGCATAATGGCCATCTTTTCGGACTATCTTGAGGACTCTGTTGAAATCTTTATGGACGACTTCTCTGTTTATGGGAACACCTATGAAGTCTGTCTAGCCAACTCGGAGAAGATACTGAAGAGATACAAAGAGACGAATCTGGTGCTTAACTGGGAAAAATGCCATTTCATAGTAAAGGAGGGCATAGTGTTGGGGCACAAGGTTTCCCGGGATGGATTGGAGGTGGACAAAGCAAAAATTGAAGCAATTAAAAAACTTTCACATCCAACAAGCATGAAGGCTATACGAAGTTTCTTGGGGCACGCTGGATTCTACAGACACTTTGTTAAACATTTTTCCAAAATAGTGCGACCATTGAGTGCGTTGTTAGAGGCTGACAGAAAATTTGATTTTGACAACAACTACCTCAACGCATTTCGAGTTTTGAAGAATGCGCTGATTACCACACCCGCACTAATTGCACCTGATTGGACACTGCCCTTTGAAATAATGTGCGATGTAAGCGGGTATGCGATTAGAGCAGCTTTGGCACAAAAGAGAAAAAAAATCTTGCATCCCATCGCATGTGCGAGTAAAACATTAAATCCCACTCAGACGAATTACATCACCACAGAGAAAGAGCTTCTCGCGGTATTTTTGTGGTTGAAAAATTTTGGGCATATCTGTTGGGAACAAAGGTACTCATCCATACTGATCACTCGACAATCAAGTACTTAATGACAAAGAAGGACGCAAAGCCAAGGTTGATCAGATGGGTTCTCCTCCTTCAAGAATTTTATATAGAAATAATTGATTGAAAGGGGACGGAGAACCAAGTTGCGGATCACTTGTCCAGATTGAAAAATCCTGAGGTTGACTATAATGAGTCTGAGGTGAGTGCGATGTTCCCGAATGAGCAACTATTCCATATTGAAGAATTGCCCTGGTATGCAGCATAGTCAATTATCTGGTTTGCGAGTAATTTCCTGAAGATTACACCTACCACCAATAGAGGAAACTCAAACATGAATGCAGACATTATTACTGGGATGAGTCGAATCTGTATAAAAAAGGAACAGACCATATTTTGCAATTATGCATACCAAATGCTGCTCAACAACGCATATTATCGCAATGTCACGACTCACCATATGGTGGGCACTTTGGAGGACAGTGCACCGTAGCCATGGTTTTACAGAGTGGATTCTTTTGGCCTACATTGTTTAAGGATGCAGCTGACTACGTAATGAAATGTGATTGGTGCCAACGCACAGGTAACATTTCATGGAAACATGTAATGCCAATGAACACCATCTTGGAGCTTGAATTGTTTGACGTATGGGGTATTGATTTCATGGGACCATTCCTTCCCTTGAATGGTAAACATTATATTTTATTAGCCGTCGATTATGTATCCAAGTGGGTAGAGGCAGTGGCATGCACCGCAAGCGATGCAGCAGTAGTCTCCCAATTCCTAAAGAAACATAGTTTCACTCATTTTGGCACTCCCCGTGCCATCATAAGTGATGAATGGTCCCACTTTGTTAACCATACCGTTAAGGAGTTGCTGTGCAAATACAACATTTTCCACAAAGTGGCCACGCATACCACCAGACGAATGGTCAGACCGAGGTTTCCAATCGAG
Organism: Benincasa hispida; assembly: GCF_027475165.1. Classification (NCBI taxonomy): domain Eukaryota; kingdom Viridiplantae; phylum Streptophyta; class Magnoliopsida; order Cucurbitales; family Cucurbitaceae; genus Benincasa; species Benincasa hispida. The sequence continues at coordinate 5,220 of NW_028326445.1, forward strand.
AAATTAAGCTGATACTCGAGAAGGTAGTAAGGCCTTCACGAACAGACTGGGCAACAAAGCTTGACGATGCGTAGTGGGCATACCGGACTGTATTTAAAACACCCATAGGTATGTCCTCATATGCATTGGTATTTGGTAAGGCGTGTCATTTTCCTCTGGAGTTGGAATATAAGGCACTGTGGGCGGTAAAGAAGCTGAACTTTGATTTGAAGAAAGCAGAAGAAGCGCGAAAAATGCAACTGGTCGAGCTAGAAGAATGAATGATTAACGTATATGAGAACGCGGAGATTTACAAGGAGCACACCAAACGCTGACACGACAAATACATATGCAGTAAGAACCTCTAAGTCGGGCAAAAGGTCTTACTCTTCAACTCACGTCTATGACTCTTCCCGGGAAAATTTTAATCATGCTGGTCCAGACCCTTCATCATTAAAGAATTATTCCAACATGGTGCGGTGGAGCTGATCACTGAGGATGGAAGCCGTACATTTAAGGTTAGTGGACAGCGAGTTAAGGCATATTGTGGAGGTGATTTCCAGCCAGAAAAGACTCCGTGAATCTGAAAAACCCGGAATACCCTTTGTTTGGTTCTTGAACTCTCATTCCTTCGTCACTTTAATCATCATTTATTTATCTGCATTTTACTCATTATTACTTCCATGAAAAAAAAAACATGTTTCGTTTAAAAATCATTTGACCCTCTCACTGTTTGTTTACAACGATTAAGGCACAGGATTGCGAAGATGTTACATGAAGCAGCAAATTATCTCACTCCATCACCGCAATCCAAAGAAGAGAGATCGCCGCAAAGATGGATGCGTCAATACACACTGCGGGCGACAACGCAAATTTGGAGGTGTATTCTTCCTTATCTTTATTTCAAATTTTGCGTTATCGCATCGCATGTTAGGTTTAAGAGTTTTATCACCGCATCCTCTTTGATTACCGCTATCATTTGACATAGATAAATTTAGTAAGACATCGCATGCTGTTTCTTTGCCAAGTATGATTTCAACGATGAAAAACATGCTTCTATTTCTTTCGTATATACTAGAGTCATCTTAACTTTATGATAGTCACCTCATAAAATATTTCTAGAAGTTAGGAGTTTGCTAGCTTTCTTTCAAACTTTCTTTACGAAGCTTTCTAAGAACATCGCATGCCTTATCTCAATCTTTTGGCAATGAGGACATTGCCGCATTTTAAATTTGGGGGTGAGGTATTTATTTTCGACCTTGCTACTCTAAAAAAAAAAATTGAGAATAATAGCTCCACTGTCAATGCAATGGGAAACCCATGTTGATAAGAGTTAAGTTGTGAAAGGCACTTACCCGTAGTTGGATGTCCGCATGACACATGCAGGGGCAAGCCAAAACGAAAGTAAGTCACCAGGATCAATGCATAAATAAATTTACGAAGCTTTCTAAGAACATCGCATGCCTTATCTCAATCTTTTGGCAATGAGGACATTGCCGCATTTTAAATTTGGGGGTGAGGTATTTATTTTCGACCTTGCTACTCTAAAAAAAAAAATTGAGAATAATAGCTCCACTGTCAATGCAATGGGAAACCCATGTTGATAAGAGTTAAGTTGTGAAAGGCACTTACCCGTAGTTGGATGTCCGCATGACACATGCAGGGGCAAGCCAAAACGAAAGTAAGTCACCAGGATCAATGCATAAATAAATGACCACAACTCCGCTGCCAAGTATGTATGAGTTTAGTCTGAGAAAGAGCGCATTGCTCGTAGTTGGATGTCCGCATGACACACGTGGGGGCAAGCCAAAACGAAGGTAAGACACTTGGATCAACGCAAGGTCAGAAAAAAAAAATATAATAATGTCAAGAAATATGCAAGTATAAAATCATTTGATACCCCGGTGGAAAATTTTCTTTTTGAAATAAATCATGCGATGTTTCGAAAATTAGTAAAGTCCTTTTGAAGGTTAAGCTTGTAGTCCCTAGGTCTTATAAACATTTTAAGAAGAGACTTGAATAAAACTTAAGGAAATTTTGGTATATAGGATTTGAACGAAGCATTCTTGAGAAATCTAGGAAAAAGAACATTGTGGTCAATTCGCTAAAATAAATCTTTAGCTTATGCTTGAGGACAAGCATTGTTTAAATTTGGGGGTGTGATAACGGGTAGAAATGCACGTTATCATAGTGCTAAATTCTTAAACAATGCTGGCTTGCATTGATAAAACATGTTAAATTGTGTCCAAAAAACATTAGATTCATAATATTGCAGTCTCATGTGTTCATCGCATTAGAACAGTTGATTTTTGTATTTTTGTGTAGAATATGCAATGACGCAAGGCAGAAATTGCGATCATAGAAAATCATTGGTTGAGCGCAACATCACCGCAAGGCTTTGCGGTGATCGTGTTCACAAACATTTGCTCAAGAAGGATTGCCGCAACTTGGTCGGCGCAACATGGTGGGTGCATCTGGTTGAAAGACTAATTAATCACGATGAGACAGAAAGCTGTTGACAGTCGAATTTGAATTAAGTTGACAGTCGTTAACGATAACAAGTACATTCAGCTTTTTGGTGACAAATATTAGGCGCATCAATCAGGGAATTAAAGTCGTCCCATCTGTGCAATCATGAGAGAGAAGCCACCGTTCACCCTGGATGTTCTATAAATACCAAAGGCATCCTTCAGAAAAGGGGTTCACCGTTCCATCAGTCACGAGTTCTCCATCTTACGAGTTTAGCCTAGTTCTTAGATTTTCTTTTACTTCAAGGCGGACGCGAGAGAGGAGGTTGTGCCGACAGATCATTCCGATAAGCTTGGGAAAACGCCGAAAGCTTCAAGGACAGAGAGAGGACCAACGCCTGCAGAAGCAGAAATATCTTTGGAACTGAATAAAGAATTATAGTGTACAAGCCTCGATCAGCAAAGAATTTCTACCAGGCTCTCTACTTTTAACTTCCATTATTATTTTGTACTCCACTCATTTATCGAAATGGAATCTACTTCTCTATATCTGTTCACTTTCTGTTATTTACGCATGAGTAACTAAATCAGTTGAATGGGTTGAGAAGCATTTAGCTAGCACAACTAGGGAATCTTCATTCTATGCAATTGTATTATGTATGCTTCATTCGTCCATTAGAGATACTCGGGAGGGCAGTCTAAGGACAGGATCTAGGCTTGGGAAGGTCAGGTTAGAATCTAGGCTCGGGAGAGCCAGATTAGAATGCATAATCAAGAGATAGGAGCTTAAGAATAAGTACTATTCGCTATTAACACATCGCATACATCCTAGAGATAGAATATGATTGTATACGGTCACCTTGCCTTTATGCATTTTGCATCATCGCATAGGAAAAGAGTAGAGACTCAGGAATAAGCTCTATGGACACTTTTACATTCAACACATGCATCCTAGACTTAGAAGCATCGCATTTGCATTGGAAAATGACTTGTTGTTCATGGTTGTAGCATGATCGCATAAACGCATTCCCAAGTAATGCTAGCTAAAGACCTTCTCAACCCGTTCATCCGTATACTCAGTGCATCTATCACACAACTGGCTTTTCTCAAATCCGCCGCATTTGTTTATTTTTCATTAACGCAATCAACAACAAACCAACAACTATTTATTTATTTGGTTACCACAAAGTTTTTCTAAAAAATTATCAACGCAACCTGTTTTCACAAGTCCCTGAGTTTGACCCTGGACTTACCAGGAAACTCAGTGGAGTTTACACTTGGATTCCACTGAGGAAACTTGAGTGCACAATGTAATTTCACCATCGTATATCATCCATAATTTCACTTCATAAAATCAAGCATCAGTAAGTCAGTCTACAGAACCCAAAACATGGGCTCTGATACCAACTGTAATAACCCGACCCCTTAAGACTTAAGTTAGGCCATTACTAAATACATGCATGCATGGAACTTAAAACGACACCCTTTTATGGTGAAATAAATGCTATATAAATAAGGTAAGTTCAAAAGTCCTTCATTAAATTCAAATATTAAAAGCAAATAATAAGGTACCCATAAATCATAAATGATAATAATAAGTCTAAAAACAATTCTTAATAGTAAGTTTCAAACAGCAAAACTGAAAGTTGAAAAAAAAAACATGGAAAGAAATTTAAATATCATGAGCGGAAGCATAAAACTGGTCCCAGTGACTTGATCACGAATTCCGCTTGTCAATTGTCGGTGCATCTCTATCTTTACCTTAAACAACAACATGAGAAAGGATGAATATAAAATACTTAGTAAGTAATCCCACTACTGGGGTCGAGCTAGACATCTATGTTCTCTAGATGCCCACCCCTGGTGGAACATAAAAACTGCTCTAGTCCTCCTGGGACACATACATACATGAAAAAATAATTTCTATCCTACTGTAGTTAAGTATGCCCACTACCTCTGGTGAATCCCGAAAGAAACACAACCCTTTGTGAATCCTGAAGAAAATATAACCCCTGGCGAATCCCGAAGAAAACATAACCTCTGGTAAATCCTGAAGGAAACACAACCCTTGGTGAATCCCGAAGGAAACATAATCTTTGGTGAATCCCGAAGGAAACATAATATCTGGTGAATCCCGAATGAAACACAATATTTGGTGGATCCCGAAGGAAACACAATATCTAGTGGGCATCTAACTAATCAGTAAAGACACTATCACAGTCTTAACATCACAATTATCACAATATGGTTCTATAACATACATATACACCTCAACATCATGGCTATACCACATGCATATATGCCTCAATATCTTCATATCAAATACAATCTTAGTGAATCAAGTATCATTTCTTACTAGCATGCAAGTATCTACGTGCATCAATAAATCTTTCAGATTCTCATACAATAACATATATCGGTCATACTATACTATCCATCTATCATGCTATCGTTTTGTCATAATAATCAACTATCATGCTGGCATATATCTAGTGTCTGGCCGTGGGTAGGATTACTTACATCGAAGTCAAATTCAGATATTAATCCAAGATAATGGTCTCCAACAAAATAAATCCTGAATTAAGTCCCCTAATACAGACATAATACTAAATTTCAGTCTTTGGAACCAAGACCCAAACATACAAATTTAATCCAACGATCACCAATTAACTTACCCAAACGAAATTTGATCAACAAACACTTGTAAGATTTCGACTCCAAAATCTCCTCTTGGCAGATTTTAAAACCCAAATGGACGACGACTTAGAACCTTCAAAATACTTAAAATTAAACCATTATTTAGTCCAATAATCAATAGATGCCCAAAAACCAACAACAAGGATCACAACGCTTACCAAACTACTTGCTGAACGAACTCGAATCCGCTAGGCAGCACGTTGTGCACTCCGAAGTACGCCGATCTTGGATCTAAATTCCAAATATAATCGACATCAACCAAAAAGGAATCCAAAATTTAATGGGCAACCAAGAACCTTCCAAAACTCAACTGCTCTTACCCAAAACTTACCAACACTAGCCGAAATCCGATGAACGACAGCGAAGGAAGGCAGTGACCAACGGAGATCGGCGGCTGGGCTCGGGCGTCGGGTTGGACGAGCAGCTCGGCCTCAACCAAACAGGGTTGGGTGGCGTCGAGTGGCTATTGGAAGAAATGGTGTGGTGGCTAGTCATGAAGGCAGCGGCTAGAGTTGAAGCTCGAAGTGGTGGCGTCGCTCAGCTGGGCTAGTTCGCGCGTGAAGGCCAGCGCGACTCCAACAGATCTGACAGACGACGTCGAACGAAGCTAACGTGTGGCTGGGCTTCACGTCTGACTAGTGGCGCGCTGAAGAGGCTTCAGATCGGCGACTGCTCATCGGCGTTAGGCTCTGTGGAAATTGCGGCTGCTGGGAGCTTCGACGGCGAGCATTTTCACGGGGGAGGGGGAGTGAGGAAGAAGGAGAAGGGAAATTTTTGTTTTTATTAAAATAATAATAATAATAATAACTTAAAAACTTGAAATAAAATAAACTTTATTTTATTCTTTTCCTTATTTCACTTTATTTTATTAACTTCTTTTCTTTCCCAAAAATGGAATTAATTCCTGTCATTAATTTTCAAATTGAATAATTTCAACGTCAAATTCATTAACTTCCCGCAATTACAATTGAAGTTCAAAATTCCAAAAATACCCTCAAATAATAAAAATTAGTGAAATTACATTAATAAAAAAAATGTGGGGTGTTACATACCCAACCCTATCTATATACTTATATACCGTTTTGGCTATATACTTAAACTTGATCATTTTTATGTCTCTACATAAAGTTTAAATATTCATGTTATAGTCATGGGTTCATTAGTTTATTAGATTTAGGAATCTATTAATGCAATTTATATATTCAATAAAAACTTTAATGAAATAATCTCAATAACATCTTTATCGAATATAGAAACATGTTTAAAGTTTACAAACTATGAGTTTCATGACATATAACCCAACATTTATGTTTATCCTATTGGGTTGTATGTCCTAAAACTCGCAGTTTGTAAGATTAAACATATTCCATTTTCAATAAAGATGTTATTGAGGTCTTGTTCAATAAAACTGTTATTGAATATATAAATTGCACAAAATCTAATAAACTAAGATCTATGGCCACTACATGAGTACTTGGACTTTATGTGGAGACGTAAGAGTGGATCAAGTTCGAGTAGATAGCCAAAATGGTCCATAAGTATACGGATAAGGCTGAGTATCTTATTCTGGAAACACTATCAGATGTGGTCCACTTTGTACTTTGTACAAACGAAGTGATCCCGAATCGTTTATGAGGAGACATGCGAGTGAGGATGTCTTATGCAAAGAGTTTATATAAGACCAGACCAAGGAATAAGTCATTCTTGCTTTATAATATTGTTTACTGTTTAAGACGGACTATTTCAAAGCAATGACCTAGGTAATTATATATGACATACGAATGTTGATTACTTCGGTTTAAAGAGTTTAGCCAATTAATCTCGGTTCATTGGAGTCCATGATCTGTAGGTCCATTAGGTCTCCTACTAGCTCACAAATGGATTAAACCTTAGAATAACATGATGAGAGAATTTGAAATGTTCAAATTCGAATTAAGGGAATCAATAATTATATATGATATAATCACATGTTTAATTATCAAATTAAACGAAATTGAAAAATTAGATAATATTTAAATTTGATTTAAATATTAATGGCATGAATAGATATTCATGTTTGTGGAATTGGTGTATTAATAACTTAATATTGGATATTGAATTATTTTAATTAATTAAATTATTTATTAAATTATATTTAAAAATTAATTGTTTGAATTAATTTTGAAAATTGAAATTTATGAAAATTCAAATAATAAAATCATAAAATCAATTTTTGTTTTAATTTAAGTTTTGGAAATTTAAATTTAAATTTGAAAATTTTGATTTTTAAATAAAATTGATTTTAAAATTGACTTTTAAATAAATTTGATTTTAAAATCAAAATTTCAACTTAGTGGGACATTAGACACTAAATTCTCACTTAATCCACAAGTTGGTGGTGTCAATCTTGGATGCATTCTGAATGCATGCTTGAGTTAAATAAAAACTCAACAAATTCGAGCTGTTTTTAGAGTTTTGCATGGCTAATTTTGCAGAAAAAAAGGCTGAAGAAGAAGTTCTTCACTCTTTAGCTATAAACCAGATAATTTCTTCTCAAAATTCTCTTAAATTCATCTCATTTTAGGTTCCACCACCCAATCTAAGGTCCTAGAGAATAGTAGGGAAGATCAAATGGTGGTCTACAAGCATTTGGAGAGGAAATTCAAGTTGGATTCAAAGATTGAAAAGTTCTTCAAAGGTATATCTTCAAAATCCTTTTTTTAGTTTATGAACTTGCATGTTTCTATGCTAAAGTTGATGGAATTAGAGTGCTTAAGATCCCAATTGTTTCCACTAATTGCATGCTAACTCCATCATATCCTATGGTGGAGTTTTAATCTATATAACATACATTATGTAATATAATAAAATTAAATCATACATCACATGTATAAAATAATAGATAGCAACATTGGACCAAAAATTGACATCCAATAATTAATTAAATTAATATAACTCTCATGTTAATTTAATTAACCAAAAAGCAAATAAATTACATAATAATTCAAAACAAGCCTAAAAACTTCTCCTTGAAACCGCTACCATGCTCTAACATACGGTCTGGAGGTCGTCTAGTGCGCATGCGTCTCATTCGGAGCATAACGACGCTCCACGACAACATTGTTACACTGCTTTTACCTTGCCACAGTGTAACATTACGTTCTCGGGAGCATAGTTATGCTGGTTTGGAGCTTACTGTAGCGTAATGCTACGCTCCACGCAATGTCGTTACATTCTATCTCAGCGTCGCAACGCTGGTGCCGAGCGTAGCTACGTTGGGCATTCTACCTTACAGTGAATTACGCTGCATCTTATGCTCCAAGGTCGAATGCAACCTTTGCTTCAATCATTTTTTCATTTTGTTCCATTCTTGTTCCAAATTTCTCCAAGTTAAAGCCTGATTCTTGGTAAATACTTCACCACGAGCAACATGGACTTGACTTGGTTGCAAGAAAATAAATGCCCAAAAAATACTAGACCCTTATAAATCAAATCGAATCAATACAATAAACTAATGCAAATTTTTAAAACATCCAAGTGCAAACCCAAGCATACTTTCACAATGTAGTGCTAATAACCCACAAAAACTCTAAAATTATGTTATAAAAAAAAAATTCAGAGATACGATTGGGCTCTGATACCAATTGAAACAACTGAAATTTTCGCAGCAGAAGTGTATGAACGATTATGTCTCAGATTTAGTTTGTAAAAACCCAATAAAACATATATACGAAAACATAGGATAAACAACAAGTGCTAAGCATGCTTTTTCTATAGAATTTCAGAGAAGAAAGGGAGATCAAATATTAACCCTTAAAGAAACAATTCTTCACATTTTCTCTCCATAGAAAGAGTTCACAGACCTCTCCTGTTCACAGCAACACGAACCACAACAAGATCACGAAATTGACAAGTAGGATACCACCACAACATTACCTTGTTATTCTCAAGGTGAGAATCACAGAGAGTTTGGTGGACTTCTGTGGGTTAATTTTGGTGAATGGAAGAAGAAGTCTCTTTGAGAGAAAATATAGAAGAGAAGAAGATCAAGGCTGAGAGAGCTTCTTTAAAGAAATTTCACGTCAAATGTGATTTTGTGTACCAAACTCCTCTGTGATTGTTATTTTGAGAGATGTGAGAGTTCCATAACTCCCTCTACTAATTAATCCATAACTCTCAAGGAGTTATAATTTGAATTTAAAATTCAAATTCTATTTAATTATAGTAACCAATTGTATAATTAAACCATATATTATATCTCATATAATATATAACCTATAGTTTATTATATCACATATAATATAATTTATAGATTAAATTCTCTCATATAACCTATAGTTTTAATATGAATCAAATTCATATTATTTAACCTATAGTTTTTATATGAATCATATTCATATAATTAAATTTGATCATATTCAAATATTTATTTCTCTCATTTAAACTTTATAATATAATGTATCGATATACATTATATTAATTGTATCACATACAATTAATTTGAAAAATTCAAATTAAACCAAAATTAATTTGGTTCTCATTAGTCCTTATTAAGTTAATAAGGGGACCTTATAGATCTACAGATTGAAACTCCAATGGCACTAGGTTAATTAATTAAACTCTCTAACTAAATTAATCTCCATTCATTAACTGTCGGTCACTCCACTAAAGACTGATAGCTGCACTTTTGCACTATAGATATATTTTTATGTCCATTGAATATAACTAATCAACTGCGTGTTGACCCTTCACAAATTGCTCGGAAGTATGACTGGATCAAAATTATTGTTTTACCCCTGTAGTTACATCTAACTCCTTAAATACCACTGATCCCTCTAATGAACAATTAGTCATAGTCTAGCTATGACTGAACTCTTCTCGATCTAAGAAAGGGTGTGGTGCCACATTGTTCAAGACTCGAAATCAACCTTTAAGAGAATAATTTATCTACTTATCCTAACAACAGGAAGGAGTGGATTCTTTCTTGTGTAACTACGTTCCCAGCTCCCTAATCAGACGAATCCCCAAAATGGTAGGCATATTGAGTCGACAAATCTGACCACTCTCATCCATGCAGATCAAAGGATCGCCCTCATAGGCAGGGGTTCACAACTCATTCAGAATTAAGATCAAGTAACCTATGGTCATCTTGGTGAAATGCAAGTCTCTTCTGGTTACGGTGTTATAAAGAGAGAAGATTCTCGACTGAAAGAAGAGGTTAGTCAATATTTCGTGGTCCGGTCTTATACAAACTCTTTGTATATGATATCCTTGCTCACATTTCTCCACATGAATTATTATGATCAAATCATTTGTAACACTTTATAACAATTGTAACAATTACAAAGTGAGTCGTATCCGTAATGTCACCAAGATGAGATATCATGCCTTATCTATCTACAAAGACCATTTAGGTTATTACTCAAACATGATCCACCTGTATGTCACCACATACATGTTTAAGCTACATCAAATAACCTTGGATCTTAGTTTATTGATTTTGGGTTAATGCAACTACAAGTCAAATAAAATAACACTTATTTAATTTAGTAAATAATTTGTTCATTCAAATGATTTACAAATTACGAAGCTACGAGATTTAGGACATCAACCTCAATATGGCCCACTACCTTATTAAGTTAGTATAAACAACCCAACTTCAATAGTAAATACTATTGAACTTGCACATTTATCGAGTAACTCTATCTTTCCCATTTTTTTTTTTATATATTTTTCACATTTACTAAGGAACTTTATCTTTCTCTCTATTACTACTTTTCACATTTACCATGCGACTCCATCTCACTTTCTTCATCTACTTTTCACAATTATCGAAAAACTCAATTTTACAATTGTACACCCCAAACACAAACTTACTAGCTCAAACATATTAACCCCCAACTTCCACTCAGTGGGCCAAACGCTTTTTAAGAATATTTTAAAACTTTTTAGAGGGAGTTTGAGGTAAGAAGTTGGTTATTATAATCTTAGGTTATTATAGTTGTGTTAATAATAGTTTGTGTCTGAGGTATAGATTATTTTATTTTGGGTTATAATAGTATGTGTTTGAAGTGTAAACTATTTTAGTTTGAGAAGGAAATAGTAAACATTATAGCAAAGAATAAAAAGTTGATGAATGTAAAATGGTAAATATTGTAGCAAATAATAAGTATTATAGCAAATGAAGATTCTAAAATAATATTGATTATAACTAATTGGGGATTACAAAAATAGTATTTACTTACTATGGTTATTATAGTTTTAGGATAATCTTTACCCCAAACGTCCCTTTAAAAATTTTAAAATATTTTGATATAAAATACAAAGTTTAAGGATATTTTGTATAATTTAACCTTGTATTTAAAAACATCACAAGTTGAAGATGCGAAGATTAAACCTTCTACCTTAGCAAAAAGGAAAAAAAAATACATTACAAATTCAAGTCTATATTAATTAGATATATATTTTTATTTTTTTTAATTTTTTTTTAATGTGGCTATAAAAAATTGCTAGAGAATAGTGGAGCTAAGCTAGCCATCGATTTTATTTAATATATTTATTTTGTTTAAAGAAAAAGTTACTTTTTTGTTTTTGTGTGCGTGTATACATAATTTCAATAATTTAAAATAGACAGGAAACATGATCAAAATTGTACAGTAGATGTTCCTATATAGACCCAAAATTTCAATTTTTCCTTCGTACATAAAGAGTTTCTCACCAATGATTACTCCAACACATTCAAAAAGATAATACTCGCGATGGGCAATATTAAATGCAAGAGTGGTGCAACCAGACATGAGCATTAAAAAAAAAAAAACAGCAAGATGTTAAATTCCATATGTGGTGCAACCATTTATGTCTGAAAAGCATAAGTTCTAAACTGGCTCCACATTGATTAAAGTGTTTTCTTCCTACTAAAACCATACACTGTTGAGCTTTGGGGATCTGAAATATAATCTAATCTATAAAACAATTATTAAAATAGTGCATATTGGGAGTGCTTGAAGGGAGTAGTACTTTACTCACAACCACCAAAGATTGAGAAATAAAAAAGAAAGATAGAGAGAACCTTGCAAAATTGATAAAGAATTAACAAAGAAGTTGGATGTGAGGTTGTAGTAGTTCTCACGCTATTTGTCTTTATTGTAATGTGACAACCACTATGGATCATCATACAACGTGTTGGAAATGATTTGCATGGATAGATTTAGAATTGCCTATAAACTATAAATATCAAGACATTTTATCTCACGCATGTTGTTGTTGTCATTCGTCCATCGAATGGATGGGTGGGTGAGCGAAAAAAATAAATTTTTATTACTTAACATTTTATTTATAAATTATTTTTTAAAATTAAATTCTAATTGTCCGGACCATGATCATTATAATTTTCAAGCAAAACGACGCCGTTTTGTAGCATCATTAACCCTAAAGCAAACCGACATCGTTTTGATGATTTTTAAAATACCTTCCGATGACGGTTGTAAATATTTTGGTCATCTTGGCCCATTTTTCAAGTGCCTTAAAAAAAAATTTCCCTCTCATTTCTTCACTTTTTAGATGGCAGTTTAAAATGCAATCATATGTCCACCTTTGATGGCAGTTTACAACCATCATCTTATATTAAATTTTCGTAAAAGTACAAAAATTTCTAAAAAAAAACGAGGCATGTTTTTCTAAAACTGATATCATATAGTCAATATGTCTTCATTTATAAAATGCCAACTAACATCTAAAGCCAAATTTGTTATAATGGATGAAAATCATCAGTATTTTGTTTCAAAAATACCCTTGAACTTTTAAAAGTTTAAAAAATACCTATAATCTTAAAAAAAAAATTAAAAAAATACTCTTACTATTAATATATAACAAAAATTGTTAATATCTATAAACTTTCAAAAGATGTATTAATACTCTTACCTAAAAAGTTAAAAATGCTCTTACTATTTATCTATGCCCATCATCTCCCTCTTCCATTTCCTCTCTTTTTCCTACTTCAATGTATGACCTAACATTTATCTATCTTCTTTGTTTTTCCTCCTCTCTTACTCTCCTTCTCGTTAACTGTTTTACCTTTGTTTCTTACATTAAAATTGTCCCTTTCAATTAAGGTATATAGATTATAACAAGAAAGACAACAACGGAAGCACCAAGAGAGGATCTTAAGACTTATATGTTTCAACAAGGTTTTACGGGAGTAGTTAAGCGTGTGCTAATAGCCAAACACATCATTTTGTATTTGTTAATTTATCGTCTATGTAAGTTTTAAGAGGTGATTTTGATTTTAGATGTTTGTGAGACTTTGTGAGATTTTATGTTTTCACTTGAAGTTTTGATTTATATTTTGTTGTGAGAAAATTGATGTAAGAATTGGACAAATTAGAGAAAAATAAGCATTAACGATTTGTATTCATATACTAACAGTAAGAGTATCTTTTACCTTTTCTTTTAAGCTTAAGAGTATTTTCTAAACTTTTGAAAATTTATAAATATTTTTTAATAAAATATTAATAATTTTCATCCAAAATTAATGAGAAATTATTTTCAGACAGAGAATTTCTTAACTTTTAAAGTCTAAAATAATTTTCACACAAATTAGAAAGTCTCGAAATATTTTATATAATTTAACCTTATATTTTTAATACGACAAGTTGAAAAATTCGAAGATTTAAATTTTCAAGTTTTTGTTTTTTTGTGCATGTATGTACTTTTTATAATATAAAAAAAATAGGTAACATGGTCAAAACTGAGCAGTAAATGTTCCGATCTACTATGGGGCACATGCCTCCGTCTTCTCCTACCTACCACGCCACTCTTCTTTATGATACTAAAATATTACTTATATCTGTACTTACCAATAATCATAATTAAAATTATGTAATATTTAATTTTGATCGTCGTACAAAGATAAGTAATACTTTAGAAGCATCTAAGTATTGTGTCCTCTCATTTTTTTAGGTAAGGATTTGCATTTTTTAATATATTAGATCGATACTCCTATTTTCGTCTTCTTATCAGTACAATAATTGTGGGGTAAGGGATCGAATCTCTGATCTCTTGAAAAGAATACTATACAAATTATCATTGAGTTAAACTCACTTTGACTTTTTTCTTTTTCATCTTTCTCACATTTTTTCTATTAAATTGATTTTTTTAAACATAGAGGAAGTCGTTACAAGTCAAATTTGACATTTATTAGAGAAAAATGTTAGAAATAAAGTTAAATTACAAAAACCTAACTCATGAACTTTGTCTTTGGCTAAAAACAAACCTATTATTTCAAACTCCTATTAGAGTATAATTCAATTAGGATGTTGGATTTACAACAAAAATTGAGACATAAACACAATTACACTATTCTAATTCATTGCCGCACGCATTTTAAATCTAGGATAGATATAAAAACTATATATGAAAAATTTGGGTCGAAACTTCAAAATTTTGAGATTTCGATAGGTTTAAAATTTGGGAGAATTTCAGTTTTCCCTCAATTTCTCGAAATTTCATTTTTTTTTTTTTAATCATTAGTTATACTAGCTCAATGAAAGTTTTGTCTCTTTTACCATAAAAGAATTTTATTTTCAAGAAACCACATTTTTATTTTTAATTTCATTCAAATCTTGTTTTTATTGTATTTTTACATCATTTCATCTCAAAATGGAATTAGTGTAAGTTTTATTTCTTTTACCATCTAAAACTTTCAATTTAAAGACATCAAAATTGAGGAAAATAACATATATTTATTTTTAAGTTCATTCAAAAAAATTTCATTGAATATCCATATCATTTCGCCTTAAAATTGAATTGATATGAGTTTTTGTTTCTTTTACCATCCAAAGCTTTCACTTCCAAGAAATTAAAATTGACACATATTTATTTATAATTCCATTCATACTTTTCCATTGAATTTTTCACATAATTTTAACTCAAACTTAAATTGATGCGAGTTCTCTAATATTCTTCTTATTATCTCAATCTATGTGAAAAGTTTTCTTTTACTTCTTTATTTTCCATTATGTTGTGTTATGTTTAATGTATCACTCTTATATTTAATGTTATGATTTTATATTATTATTATGTTATGTTATGTAAGTTTAATGCTATGATTTTTCATTTTTTTTAATCAATTTTATTTTATGATAAAAATTTATAGTTAATATGTGTGCAAATATTTTATGTCTTTTAATTAATTAATTGATAATATTTGATATTATTTTGAAATTATTTTTTTAATTTATGTTCTCACATCGATATTTGCACATATATTTTACAATATACATCTAAATATTGTCTTACTCTATACAAATAATGATTAAGAATATAGTCTAATTCAGCTATGATTAAAGTTTCATTAATTACTTATAATAATTACTATCAATTTTTTTTTTTTATAAAGTTTCCTCAAATTTTTATTGATATCGATATTTCCACAATTTGATATTTCGAATCTTGATTATATTCTTGAAAGAATAAAAGGATTTTTAACATAGACTATAAAATTTAGCGAAATTTACTTTTGTTATTTAACATTCTAAAACATGTTTCTAATCATTCAAAACTGATTTTAACCACATGAAAATTGTAAAACTAATTTTGAATGATAAAAATTGTGTGACTGATTTTCAACCGAGAAAAAATATCTAAACCATTTCTAAATCAATTCCAAAACATATCACTCATTTACATGAACCTCAACACATCCCAGGGCTATATATATGATATATATTCATATCCATACATACAAAGTCACAGCTAAAGCCTGTAGTTTCTGCACTCTCATTTTTACTTTCTGTCATCTTCTTTTCGTCTCTCCATGGATTCCCAAACACACGTTGCTCTCATTTCCAGCCCCGGAATGGGTCACCTCTTTCCCTCACTCGAGCTCGCCACGCGCCTCTCCACGCGCCACCACCTCACCGTCACTGTTTTCATCGTCCCCTCCCACTCCTCCAACGCCGAAAACAAAGTCATCGCCGCCGCCGAAGCCGCCGGTCTCTTCACCGTCGTCGAACTCCCTCCGGCCGACATGTCCGACGTCACCGACTCCTCCGTCGTTGGCCGTCTCGCCATCACCATGCGCCGCCATGTCCCGATTCTACGCTCCGCCGTCTCCGCCCTTACCTCCCTTCCCTCCGTCCTCATCGCCGACATCTTCGCCACCGAATCCTTCGCCGTCGCCGACGAGTTCCACATGGCGAAATACGTCTTCGTTGCCTCTAATGCATGGTTCTTAGCCTTAACCGTTTACGCCCAGGTTTGGGACAAGCAAATCGTTGGGCAGTACGTGGACCAGAAAGAACCGCTTCAAATCCCTGGATGCGAACCGGTTCGCCCATGCGACGTTATCGACCCGCTTCTGGACCGGACCCAACCACAGTATTTCGAAATCGTCAAGGTGGGGATGGGAATAGCGTCGTGCGACGGCGTTTTGGTTAACACGTGGGACGACTTGCAAGGTCGCACGCTCGCATCTTTCCGAGATCGGAATCTGTTGGGTAAAATCATGAAGCCGCCGGTTTACTCTATTGGACCGATCGTGAGGCAGTCCGGTTCGAAGAAAGGCGGTTCGAGCGAGTTGTTCAACTGGTTGAGTAAGCAACCCACTGAGTCAGTGATCTACGTCTCGTTCGGGAGCGGTGGAACGCTGTCGTTTGAGCAAATGACAGAAGTGGCTCACGGTTTGGAGATGAGTCGTCAGAGATTTGTTTGGGTGGTACGCGCCCCAAAGGTAAATATTTATATTTACTATTGACCTAACTAATATAATTTATTAGATTTAAATACTATTTTTGTTGTTCTACTTTTTGTTTTTATTCATTTTAATCCTTTAAAATGTTCATTTTGATCTATATATTTTAAATTTGATTTATTTTGGTTCATATATTTTCAATTTTGATTCATTTTGATCGATATATTTTCAAATTTAATTCATTTTGGTTCATATACTTTAAAATGATCATTTTTTATCTTTTACTTTTAACTCTGATTCATTTTGATCATTAAACTTTCAGATGACCATTTTTATTCTTTAAAAATAAAAATGAATCAACAAAATGACAACTTTTTATAAGTATAAGAACCAAAATAAATTAAAATTAAAAAGTATAAGAATTAAAATGAGCATTTTTAAAGTACAACGATCAAAATAAATCAGAGTTAAAAATATAAACATCAAAATAAATAATTTAGAAATGTAAGGATCAAAAGACTAAAATAGTATTTAATCTTAAATTCTATTATTTAATCACTTTAAAACTTCTACCCCTAGCATATTTCATGTAAAATTTCGAGTGGAGCATTTCGAGCGGGATCTACCTTATTACTCGATTAA
Source organism: Benincasa hispida (assembly GCF_027475165.1). Taxonomy (NCBI): domain Eukaryota; kingdom Viridiplantae; phylum Streptophyta; class Magnoliopsida; order Cucurbitales; family Cucurbitaceae; genus Benincasa; species Benincasa hispida. Next base: position 22,674 of record NW_028326445.1, read on the forward strand.
AATTTATCACTTAACAATTCTTTAAAAATATTATTATTTGAGTAAATACTAATTGCACACATTTTCATACATTTACTTCCATCACAAATTTCAATTACAAACAAGAAAAATATTTAAATAAAATATGTTTTGTTTTTGTAAAAAAATAGTTTGCCACTGGACAATTAGACCCTTCTTTTTTTTTTTTTTTTTATAATACTTTATTGTTCATTCAATTTAATCTTTATACTTATAAATATCTAATTAGCCTCTATACTTTAACTAAATCTCAAATTTAGGTAATAATGCTAGTTTAACGATTTATATTATAGGTAAGATCAGACGGTGCGTATTTCACGACGGGGGATGGGAGTGAGGAGCAATCAGCGGGGAAGTTTTTGCCAGAGGGATTTTTGGAGCGCACAAGCGAGGTGGGATTTGTGGTATCAATGTGGGCGGACCAGACGGCGGTGTTGGGAAGTCCGGCGGTGGGTGGTTTTTTCACGCACGGCGGATGGAACTCGGCGTTGGAAGGGATAACGAACGGAGTTCC
>NW_028326446.1:0-52000 GCF_027475165.1 Benincasa hispida
AATTAATCTTCCATACTTCACTGAGGTTAGACCCCGGACTTGCTGCTTATACTATCAGCTAGTATAAGTAGTTTGTTCGGTGAATTATAAGTATTATTTGATTGGCGATCTTTTGGGAGCGACACCAAAAAAAATCTGTCTAGCAGCTATTAGTTGTCGAGGTCGAGGAAGCTCCTCGATTTCTTCGATCACTAGTCGAAGGCTTCTCGTATTCTTCCTTGCTTTTCTTCTTTGAGACTTACTCTTCCTTTTATAGTCTCAATATAAACGAGATTCTTTCTGGACAAAATTTTGTTTATCTTCCAATGAGTTACTAGTGTTCATCCTTCATCTGCATCTTCCATTTGCTTTTCTTATTTTTGGGAGTAAACTTTCTGGAAGTCGGTCTTTTGTGAGACCTCCGGTGAAGAATAATAGGCTCAAGAGATCCAACTTGAATTAAACTCTCTGTTGCAGATAGTCGAACATCAGGATGAATCATCACTGCAGCGTGATTTGTTTCCGCCACATCGTCGAGGTCCAAATCAATCTTTTTCTCTTGAGTTAACTTTAAAATTAACTCCTTTAGTACCGAACACTTTTCTACTAGATGACTGAAAACTCGATGATACTTATAATAATTGGGATCATTTAATCTCCCCATTTTTGCAGGTCATTTACATTCAGGTTGTTCAATGAGTTGTTTCTCCAATAGTTGCTTTAACATATCAAGTAGATCAGAGTCCAGAAAATGATAGACTTTTTCTTTTCTCTTTCAACATCGGCGTCTTTTCTCGCCCCATAACTACATTTCTCAATCTTTTTCTCCTTGGAGATAAACTTTAAAGGGTTGGTATTAACGACCATAGCTTCTTTAGTAGCACCCTTCAATACCTTCTAGATGCTCTTTACCTCTTTTTTTTTTCTTTCTTTACTTATGGGACCAGTAAATCATTACTCCCTCCAATGCTTAGCTTCATATCATGAGCTTGAATTGCAAACTCTTCAAAGGTATGGGTTTTATCCCTTACAGGATATATAGAAGTCTCCAATGCATTCCTTGAGTGCATATTTCCACTGCTGACAGTTCAGTTAGTCTATCTTTGGAATCAAAGCTTAATGCTCTCCAGGGATTGATGCAGTCAATGACCGATTCACTTTTTGTTTTTTGGTGGCAATGAGCTCTATCATGCTAATGATACACCTAGTGTTGTACGATTGAGGAATTCTCTTTCAAGCTGTTCCCAACTATCAATAGTTTCAGGTTTATGGTCGGTGTACTAGTTGAAAGCATTTCTCTTCAGAGTTCAAATGAACTATTTGACCATCAAATCTCCTTGCATACCAGCATTTTCATATGTTTCGATGAAATGAGCAACATGTTGCTTTGGGTTGCCCTTTTCATCAAATTTTTGGAACTTGGGTGGCTGGTACCCATTTGACATTCTTAGATTGTCAAACCTCTTTGTATATCACTTGGAATACAAGAGCGAAGTCTGAGTATGTCCACCATATTGAGCCTTGATGGAGTTTGCAATCATTTCCTGTAATTGTTGAATAGATAGCAAAGCAGCTAATGTCGAATTTTGTGGTTGGCTTTCTTGCAGAATAGTTTTCTCTTTGTCATTATTCTTGACTACGGGTGTATGACTTGATTAAACAATGTCATGACTTTCAATGTGATTCTTGAAGGATGCAATTTCATAATCTCTTTCTTCGACTACCTTCATCAGCATGTTAATTGTCTTTTTGAGTTCAACCATCCTTTCTTCACTTTTTTCGACGTTGGCCATCACGACTGACATTATATTTGGATCTGACACCTCCTCACTTGATTGCTCAGAAGGTGGAGTGTGCTTATTAACTACAAGACTTTCTCTAATGACAATTTCGCCTTGCGGTTGTTTTGGAATTTGTTCCCATATATTCCTCGAAATCTCAAAGGGTGGCAACTCTTCAAATTATTGAATCCCCTTAGAGCGACTACGAGTAATTGATCTATTGTAGACTTCACTTGAAGTTTTGGGAGAGTTGTCTTTGGATGTCATGGCTTCTTTAGGTAAATCTTGTTGTAGAGAAAGAGATGAAAGGTAAAGATGGTCCTACTGAGCATGCCAAACTGTTCACACGAGATTTTCAAAGGAATTTAATTCGTGGAATTTTTATATTGGTTTTAATATAGTACATTAGATATATTCTTTAATGTTTGATCCTTTAATGTCTTCTTTCAAACAATAGATACAGTTTAGAATTTCTAATTCTTCAATCTTCAAGGAGTTCTTTTGAACTTCAATCCTTTGAAATTTAAGGAAGTTTTAATCTTCCAAGTCTTCAATCTTCCGAAGGTTCTAATCTTGAGATCGATTTGAGCTTCAATCTTCTGGAATTCAAGAAAGTTAATCTTCCAAGTCTTCAATCGTCAGAAGGTTGTAATCTCGAGATCAATCAGAACTTCAAAATCTTGAGAGTTTCAGAACTTTAATCTTGATCTCTAGAGCTTTAACACTTTGTTACCAATTCTTTCGATTCCCCTTTCCTCAAAAAATGAAAGGGCATGCCTCTATTTATAGAGGATTTCCATGGGCTTTAGGTGGGCTTGGGCCCAACCTTTTTTTTTGGGCTAAAGTTGGGCTTAGACCCAATCTTTCCTTTAGCCCAAATTTTCCATTATAGGCTTAAATCTGACTAGACTATGGACCCAAGCGACTTTAATTACTCGACCCGATCCAATTTACAATTTAAAAGCCCAATTGAACCTTCGACCGAATTTATCGATCGTGATTTAGGCTTCATCACCGTTGAAGTTGATAAGCTCATTATTGTGATAAAATGACTGGATGGAAGATACGTGAAATTTTGTAATTGGTCGAATTTCTATTCCAAAAACTATATTTGCATTCTTTAAAAATGTTGCTATCACTTAATTATTAGCCCTAAAAATGCTACCCGTTGCAATTACCTTAAAAGAATTTAATATTTACAAATTTGTCTGACACAAATTAATTAGAAAATTTTATATAATATGTCATATTATAATAACCTTCTAATATTTTCATGTGTTATTTTAAAAAATTTACCCTAAAAATACCGAAAAGCAAAAAAAAAACTCTGTTGAAATAAGGAAAAAAAGACTTACCTTTTTCAAAATTCAAGTGTGAGTTTTATAAACCAATATTAAATGAAAAAAATTCTTCCTTCTTGGAAATCAACAACATAGCTCGGAATTTTACAAACCTGTCAATTTAAAAATACATAATAAATATTATAAATATAACAAATTATGTGTACAATAGATACTCATTCTTAATGTCAAAAGCCAAATGTCACTCCCTCTACACCCCATGTATGTTGCCATGTGTCTTGTAAATACTCATTCTTAGTGTCCAACTCCTACTTGCTATTTTACCTATAAATAGAGGTATTTGATGGAGTTTGTAAGATACACACATTGGTGAAAATTCAAAGAAGGTTGGAGAGAGTGGATAAATTTCTTATTTCATATTTTTGTTGTTTTATTTTATTTTGTATTTATATATTATGTTTTATTTATTTTATTATATATTGTTATTATATTATATTTTCTCCATATCCATGTTCTTGTTGTATATCATTGTACTCCTAAGTTCACAACATATTATTAGCACAAGCTCCTGTCGTTTCTCCCTTAAAGGTAGGTCGGGTTTTTTTCCTCTTTATTATAATTAATAAATTTTATTTTATTTTTCATATTTAATATCTATTAAATTTTTAATATAAATATAATATTTTTTTAGAGTGCTACCATGACGAGTCTGAAAACATTAGAATTTGCTGCCCTTGATATTAACGGCAATAATTATTTGTCATGGATGTTTGATGCTAAAATCCATCTGGATGCTATGAATCTTGGAGAGGCTACTAAAAAAGGAAATATGACATTCAGTCAGGAAAAAGCAAAAGTTATGATTTTCCTTCATCATCACCTCCACGAAGGATTGAAAATGAAGTATCTCATAATAAAAGATCTCTGTATCTTGTGGAAAAATTTGAAAGAGAGGTATGATCATAAAAAAGCAGTTATTCTTTCTAAAGCTCGTTATGAGTGGATGCACTCGAGACTATAAGATTTCCGATCAGTAAGTGATTACAACTCCGCATTATTTAAAATTGGTTTGAAATTTTTGTTATGCAGAGAGAAAATTACTAACGTTGATATGTTTGAGAAGATATTTTCTATATTTCATGACTCGAATATGCTCCTGCAACAGCAATATCAAGGGAAAGGTTTTAAACAATATTCTGAACTAATTTCATGTATTCCCCTGACTGAACAAAATAACGAGTTATTGATTAAAAATCATGAATCTCGACCAACCAGAATGACACCATTCCCTAAAGTGAATGCTATGAATTTCAATAATAATTGTGTCAGGGTCATGGTCATGATTGTGGCAGAGAAAGAAATCATTATTATTTTCATAGTGGTCGTTCTAATCATTCAAATATCAAAATAACCACACAAATTAATGACCATAAAGGAAAAATTCCACAAGATAAGAGTTCGAAAGGTGTTGAAACTAAATTCTTCTGATATGGAATGATTGGCCATTGGTCACATGCCTGTCATACGTCAAAACACTCAGTCGATCTCTACCAAGCCTCCCTAAAGGAAAAAGTGAAAAATGTGGAAGTAAATTTTTCATACCAAGATAATGACATATTTGACCTATCTCAAGCAAATTTGGATGTGGCGGACTTCTTTGAATCTCTTGAAGAGAAGAGTGGTATGAACTTCTTTGAATCTCCTAAAGAGAAGAATGACACAGTTGGTAGAACATCAATTTTTTTTTTTTTTTTTTTTACTTTAAGAATATTTAGACTTAACATTGTTATTATTATTATTTTTTTTTATCTATCTTCATGTTTTTTAAATGTTAACTTTTGTATATTCCAAGTATTGTTTTTCTTATTGTAATTATTTTCTTTTAATGAAGAAACATGGATCATTTTCATATGTTAGGTGATTAAAAAATGAACAAAGAAGATATATGTTTGGCAGATAGTGCAACTACGCACACAATACTTACAAGTAGAAAATATTTTCTAAATTGACAATGTTGGAAGTAAAAGTCAATACAATATTAGGTTTTGTAAACCTAATTGAAGGATTTGGAAAAAAAAATATTATCTTGCCTAGAGGAACAAAATTTACAATTAACAATGCATTGTTCTCTAGTCAATCAAAGATAAATCTACTAAGTTTTAAAGATATACGTTGCAATGGTTATCATATTGAGACTGATAGTAAGAATAATGTGGAATATTTATATATCATATCTACGGTCTCATATGAAAAACGTATACTGGAAAAGTTGTCTACTTTATCTTCTGGATTATATTATACTCATATACGAGTAATTGAAATATATACAACAATGAACCTGAAGTTCATAAATCCAGATATTTTTGCTATTTGACATGATGGATTGGGTCATCCAGAGTCTATAATGATGAGAAGAATTATTGACAATTCAAATAGACATCTATTAAAGAGTCAGAAAATTCTTCAATCTAATGAATTATCGAGTGATGCTTGCTCTCAAGAAAAATTGATAATTAAACCATCACAAGCTAAAGTGAGGATTGAATCCCCTGCATTTTAAGAATAAATTCATGGTGATATATGTGAACTTATTAACCCACAAAGTGGACCATTTAGATATTTTATGGTATTAATAGACGCATTCAGCAAATAGTCACACGTGTGCTTATTATCAAGTTGAAATCTTGCATTTGCAAGATTACTTGCTCAAATAGTTAAGTTAAGAACACAATTTTCTAAGTATACAATTAAAACCATTCATCTTGATAATGCTGGTGAATTTACATACCAAGATTTTGAGAATTATTATATGTCAATTAAGATAATTGTTGAATATCCTATAACTCATGTTCATACACAAAATAGTTTAGCAGAATCATTCATTTCTTATGAGAGTTAAGCTTCCTACATCTATATGAAGACATACTATTTTACTTACAACGTCACTTGTACGCATTAGGCCAGTAGCTTATCATAAGTACTCGTCATTATGATTAGTTTATGGCTATGAGTTAAATAGTTCCCATCTGAGAATTTTTTGATGTGCAGTATATGTTTCAATTGTTCCACCACAACGTACTAAGATAGCCCCTCAAAAGAGGTTAGGAATATATATTGGATATATTCCCCATCAATTATTAAATATCTTGAACCTCTGATTGGTGATGTATTTAATACATGATTTGTTGATTGTCATTGAGACAAATTTTCCAACATTAGGTGGAGGAGTTAAAAAGTTGGAAACAGAAATTACATGGAATGTATCGTTATTATCTCATTTAGATCCCCATACAGATCAATGTGAACTTGAAGTTTAGAAGATAATTCATTTGTAAAATATAGCAAATCAATTATCAGATGTATTTATAGATGCAAAAAAGTAACTAAGTCAAATATACCAGTTGCATATGTTCCATAAAAAATTGATATCTCAACACAAAAAGTTGTCACTAATGAGTCTGGAACACGCCAAAAGTATGGTAGACTATCGAAAGATAAAAATCCTCGAAAAAGAAAAATAATTAACAGTAAAAGAGACTTGGTTGATGATGTAAATATCCATGAAGAACCCCTAGACATGACTGATAGTCGAATTTTTGAAGAAGGTGAAATACCAAAAGATAATAATGAGATTTCAATAAACTATGTTATGACAGAAAAAAAAAATGGAAGCGGACTCATGTAGTTATTGACAATATTTTTGTGTATAATGTTGCTTTTGATATTATATCTGAAAATGAGTATTTTAAATCAAAATCTGATGAAGAATGTCGACATAGAAGAGATTTGCTACAATGGAAATAAGCAATCGAAGCAAAATTAAACTCACTTTCAAAACGCATTTTTGGACAAGTAGTCCAAACACCAGAAGGTGTCCAACTTGTGGGATACAAATGGGTATTTGTAAGGAAAATAAATGAAAATATAATGAGGTCATAAGATATAAAGCAAGACTAGTTGCACAAGGTTTTTCACGAAGACCTACTATTAATTATAAGGAGACATATTCTCTGGTGGTAAATGCAATTACATTAAGATATTTAATTGGTCTGACTGTGTTTGAAATTTTGGCATACATCTTATGTATGTAGTCATAGCATATTTATTTGGATCTCTTGGTAATGATATTTATATGAGAATCCCATGAAACATATAAATCAAATTCTTGGGAATTATATTCAATAAATTTATAGAGATCATTATATGGATTAAAAAAATTAGGATGAATGTAATACAATCGCCTGAATGGATATTTGTTGAAAAAATGTTATCAAAATAATTCAATATATCTGTGTGTTTTTATAAAGAAATCACAGTCAGGATTTGTCATTATAACTGTATATATTGGCGACTTAAATATAATTGGAACTCCTGAAGAGCTTTCACAGGCAATAGAATATCTTAAGAAAGATTTGCGATGAAAGATCTTGAAAAAATAAAATTTTTCCTTGGCTTATAAATTGAGCATTTAGCAGATGAGATATTTGTTTATAAGTTAACATTTACAGGAAATTTTTTGAAAAGATTCTGTATGGACAAAGCACGTCCATTAAACATTCCAATGAAAGTTCGTTCACTAGATATGATGAAAGATATATTTCGATCTCGAGATGATATAGAAAAACTTCTTAGTCTTGAAGTACTATATCTTAGTGCAATCGGCACACTTATGTATCTTGCTAATAATACAAGACCAGATATTGCATTTTCAGTAAATTTATTAGCAAGATATTGTTATTCTCTAACAAAAAAAAAACATTGAAACGGAATTAAGTGTATACTTTGTTATCTCCAACGAACGATCGGCATGGGTTTATTTTATTTGATAAAATCAAATTTTGATCTAGTTAGGTACGCAAAATTTGGATATTTATTTGATCCACACAAAGTTAGATTGCAAATAAGTTATCTATTCACATGTGGAGAAACTGTTGTATAGTGGCGGTTAGTGAAATAGACAATAATGACTACTTTTTCAAATCATGCTGAAATTCTTGTAATTCACAAGGTTAATTGAGAATATGTATAGCTAAGATTAATGACTCAACAAATTCGTGAAACATGTGGTTTATCTTCTAACAAAAACCTTCCAACGATATTATACAAAAAAAACAACATGCATATCCCAAATCAAAGGAGAATATATTAAAGGAGATTAGAACAAAGCATATTTCAACAAAGGTTCCTACACTCATGATCTTGAAGAAAATGGTGACATCACTGTACAAGAAATTTGTTTAAAGGATAACTTGGCAGACTTATTTACAAAATCATTATCAAGTGCAACTTCTGAGAAATTGGTGCATAACATTAGAATAAGGCGACTTAGAGATTTCAAGTAATGTTTCCATGAGGGGAGTAAATATACTTTATTCTGTTTAAGAGTATTAGATTATATGAAATATATACTTTTTTTCCTTCACTAGGATTTTTTTTTCCAATGTGTTATTTCCCTAGTAAGATTTTAATGAAACATATTTCATATATATATCATAGGTGTCTAAGGGGGAGTATTATAAATATTACAAATTATGTGTAAAATAGATACTCATTCTTAGTGTCAAAAACCAAATGTCACTCCCTCTACATCCCATGTATGTTGTCATATGTCTTGTAAATACTCATTCTTAGTGTCCAAATAAACCACCTCTTACTTGTCATCTTGCCTATAAATTGAGGCATTTCTTGGAGCTTGTAAGATACACATATATTGGTAAAAATTCAAAGAAAATTGGAGAAAGTGGAGCAATTTCTTATTTCATATTTTTGTTGTTTTATTTTGTTTTGTTTATTTATATATTATGTTTTATATATTTTAATATTTATTTATTTTTCCCATATCCGTGTGTTCATTATGTGTCGTTGTGCTATTCAAATTCACAACAATAAAGATATTTAAAGATTTTAATTTAATAATAAAAAACAATCCTAATCGTAGCAATGGTATTTTGATAAGCTCAAAATGAGAGGGAAAATGATGAAAACCCATTAACAAAAAATAATGTTATTCCAGACATTTTTAAAAAAATATACCATAAAATTGTCCATTTGACACAAATGAAATCCTATGGCATGCATCAAATTTTGGATATTAGAGAATGAGATTTCTACATAGAAGACTTAAATATGTATCTATCTTACATCAATGTCTTTTACATCCCATTTTTACATAGCTTCATTTTTTCACACATGTTAGTGATCTTTTATATTTTAGCCTTGTCCACATTTAGGGGGGAAAAAAACTATTCATATCTCACATCCAAAAATAATCCTTTCTAATTATTCTTCTCGCATCCTTGAATAACTATTTTTCTCCAATCACCCAAAAAAAAAAAAAAAAAAAAAAAACAACAAAACAAAACAAAAAACAATTTTCTTCCTTTATCTTTACGCCTCCTCACTCTCTTTTTCTTCTTCCTTCATTCATGGCTTCCTCAAATGACAAAATCATTGTCCCTCTTTTAAACCAGCAAGCAAAGGAGGTTGCAAAGATAGTCGAAGCAATTGACAACAAACAAATGATGTTGGGCCTGAGATTGCAATGGTCCATGAACAGACGTCCACGATGGACATGAGTTGATCGATGTCGGATCTTGGCTGCACGACAATAGATTTAGTTGGTGGCATCAGATCTTAGGTTGGAGACCTTTGAAAATGGACGAAGGATCTGGGTAGAGCACGATGAAGCCAAATATGGGGTTATAGATGGATGAAGCTACGATGGGTCCACAATGGATCTCGATCTAGTTGCTGAATTTATATGGGTTCATTTCAATAATCCATATATATTCAGATTTCTTTTCAAATTATCCATATATATTTGGTCGATCCGGTCAATGGATATGAGGTTGCAAATGGATGGATAACAAATCTGAGTGTATTTGTACATTTTGTTTTCAATTTCAAATATATATGGTTTATGGCGACGACAGTATTGTTTAAATATAATTAGTTAGTAACATTTGATTGCATATTGTATATTCATATAGTTCCTCTTACAATATATTAAATATACATTCAAAATTTGTATTGTAGGGGAAAATAAGATTACTGACACTTTTCATAGCACTAGCTTACGAATTTGAACTCCACGAATTTAGTTATTTTTTACGAATTTGAACTCCACGAATTTAGTTATTTTTTAATAAGTTGATAATGTCATCTATATTCGTTTCTGGTCTAATTGGTAGCATATAATATGAGAAGTATATTTGCAAAATAACTAAAAGTATATGTATATATATGACAAAATATAGAGAATTTATAACTCAATAGAAACGATACTGAAATTAAAATTTTGGAGTATATATTATATAACAACCTCAAATTTGTACTTCTAAATGTGTTTGGAACACGAACAACCTCATTTATAATTGAAATAAGCTTTGTACATAAACATAAAACATAAAAACAAAGATTTGTAACCATAAATTATGCCATAAATATAATCCACCAATATTAGGGATTCTTCAATAAATGAAGTCCACGAGTTTAATAAAGGTCAATTTGGAAAACAACATCTCATTAATCTCATATTGAATGCATTAAAATGAAAATGAACACAAAAAACGACTATAAAAAAATTCATATATATTAAAATAATTGAAAATATTAGAATTGTCGAAAATTAGTCTAGAAACCTTCAATAAAATAATTTAAATTTTAAGATATTTATGAAATATATTAGATGTACTCTTTGGACCTCTTCAAGGCTCATGGCCCAAAAAGTTAACCCACATGGATTGGTGGTATCCCTAGTTCCTTCATTTTCTAGCCCACCAAAAGATCAAAGCAACTCTTACTTTTTATGTTATTTATAGCCTTAGGAGATAAGTATATCATTACCATCTTGAATATCAATGATTTGATGCCCATGCATTTGTCCAAAATCAACATGTTCTCCAAAAAAAAAAAAAAAGAAAAAAAGAAAAATCAGCAACACCTTTTTGAAAGCAATCCTAAATTCTTTGTTGGTCAATTACAATCTTATTTTGTCTCATAGTTTAATCAAGATCATCTACTCTATGACCTCACGTCTCAATCTTACATATTAACAAAAATTGACTAATTGAACTGATGATTGATTAATAGGTCCAATTATGTGAAATAACAAAGAATCGTTGTTTTTCACATTATTGAAACGATTAATCTATTTTTAGAATTGATTTGTAATTCTCAAAACCAAAATTTGAACACGTTTACCTGTATGAAATATAATCCAAAATTGCACCAACAAGAGAATGCAACCACAAAACTCAACAACAAAAAGATAGTAAAAGATCAAACAATACTGATAATCCAATATTAGGCCTCTATTTGCAAAAAGAAAAAAAAAAGGAAAAAAAAAACTTATCAATGATTCCATTAGGGGTGTTAGGTTTCCATTTAGGCTACCAAACCAAATAAAAAATTGGAGAATTTGAATATATAGCACAATTTTAGGTTTCAATGAGAATAATCTGACTTTTTCTAATTTCTTATTTGCTTTCAATCTCTTATCTATAGTACATATAGGTAATTATTGAAGACTGAATTATTAACATTTATATACATAGTGTAATTATTAACTGTTGTGTTATTAGTTTTCATTTGAATCTAATTAAATAAAAATCAAGAAACAAAACTGTGGATACTATATATTTTTGCATTTAAAACAAATAATCATTCATAGTTTTCTCTCAAAATATCTCTTTGAATATATTTCTGAATTTGATTAATATATTTTTTCATTTAAATAAATAATCCGTCCTGATTCTTCTCCCCAAATATCTCTTATGTATCCATCTTTTCTTTGTAGATTTGGTTTTATCTAACTAGTTTTTTATTCTTTAATTTTTTGTTACAAGATTCAATGTTTAGCTAAATCTTTTTTAATTTATTTATACATATTGTTATTTATTTGTTTTCTTCTTGTTCCAATGTATTCGTTTGTATTCTTATCATGTTTCATTTCATATTATAGTAGTATGAAGTTATGAGATTTAACTAATCTATATTTACACGTAGTTGTAGTGTGAAGTTATAAAGGTTTTAACCATCATTTTTCATGATTCCTAATTATAATGCCATATTGCTTCTTCCCAAAACTCTACTAATATCAATATATTCTAGTAATTAGCTAAATATATTTACAAATATATTGTACTAGTAATATAAAGTTATTAGATTTAACTAATTTATCTTTACACATACATTGCAATTGTAGTAAAGTTATGAGATTTTATGTAACACCCCAACCTTTAAAAAATAGTTATTTTTAATCAATTCAAATTTAATTATGAATTTTGTCTTTGATATTTAATTTTGGAATAAGTATGGGTTCGATAAAATCAAAATTTGTCTTAATTTAATTTTAATAGATATCCAAGAACTAATAAATTAAATTTACAATAGATAAAATTAAAATATTTTAGTTTTCAAAATTTTGAATTAGAGATTTTGAATGTAATTTTCATAATTTTGGAAGTTTAATATATTTCTTTTAATTTTGAATTTTTAGAATAAAAATTGAGTTTATTAGAAAAGATTATTAATGGAAAAGAGAAACTCTTCTTCTTATTATTATATTTAAATAAGTTTTTTAAGGTTAAAATAATATATAAAAACAAAAGAAAATTAAAAAAAGAGTGAGAGAAAACAAAAACCCTAGTTATCTAACCGCCACACAAAGCCCTCGCTCAGCAACACTCTGTGCTTCACACCATTATCCTTGTCATTCAACTATAGTCCACCACACAATATCAAATGCCTCACGTCAGTCGTTTTTGCTGAGACCACCACCATCGCAAAAATTAGTTTCGATAAGTGCCATGGATCTTCCTATCTCATTCACTCTTTTTTTCTCATTTCATCTCTCGCTCTTCAAATATCTTTTCCACTGCTATTTACCCGACACCATCGCTACTGCTGTCGTGTGGTCATAAGAGGAATTGGCCAACAACGTTTAGGTGATATTTAGGTGAGTATCAAGGTTTTTTTTAAGGTTTTCGTTAAAGTTTTAGTTTTTTGTGATATGCTTGTCTTCAATTATGATATTTTATCAGGTTTAGTGTGTGGGGGTAATTTGAATATTTGTTAATTAATATTTTTATTGCAAAAAATCGTTTTGCTACTTTTACAATTTTGAAAATTTTTTGCTACTTTTCCAAATGAAATTTTAAAATTTATTATTTATCTTATCAGCCCTAAAAGATTTTGTTGAATATATACCAAATCTAACGGAAGCAAATCATAAATATTTGGTTTGATATGATTCGGTTTTCAATTTTGATAGATATTATATAATATATATTATATCGGTTTGATTTGATTTTTTGTATTCATAAATTTAGTTTCAAATTTGGTTTCCAAATGCAAAATCAAATCGAATAAAAAATTTTGGATTTCCTATCATTTTCAGGAAAAGTCGAATTTTTGTTAGTTTTGATTGTCTATTTTAGTGTTCACTCTAGATTCCATTGACTTTTTCAAAGTGAGATTAGTAAACATATAAAAAAAGGTAGAAAAATAAGCATAATGATCCTAAATCTTTCAAAATAATTTCGAAAATAAATATATCAAAAGAGTCTATCAAGTTGGTAAAGATGCGATTATACAACATTATTTCAGAGAGATATGTGTGCAATATAATCATAAAAAGACAAACATATAAATTTCGAAATAATTTCGAATATGATTTTGAAAGCATATTTCAATTAATCATACATCACTGTAAATGATAGGTTTGGTATATTCTAAAAATGAATAAGAACTATCAAATTGTCACCTCACACAATTAATACAATTAATGCAGAACTAATTAGGTTCGCTGAGTGTGCATGTAATTATGATTTGATAATAGAAGGCCGAGATTTTCGGCAAATGCATGTTTGAGTTCCCACTAATCATAAGCATAGAGAGTTATTTTTTTTAATTAATTGTGATTAAGCAAAACACAAATGCTGGGCATTGGAAATGGGCCCCTTTTTTTTTTCCATTTCATATGTACCATTTATCGCCGAAAGTAAACACTTTTTTCCCACCATTTTATATATATATATATATATATAACACTTCCCAACAGGAGTGATGATTATTTTATTTTATTAATTATTATAATTATTATGAGAAAATAAATTTTATTAAGATGGATGAAAGTGAACAAAAAATTCTACAAATAAAAGTTAAAATCTGTTACGGTCATTTTTGGAATAAATGACAGAATCGACGTAATGTAGAAGAGAAAGTATCAGAATAAGAAAACGATAATAAACGAACAAGCAACCGAGTCAAGAAGATAAAATGAGCTTAAGAAAAATGGCTAATTTGGCTTTGAGCAAAATTAACTTGGTCGGCTTCAATCAAGATTGAGGTAGAACCTAATATATAGTACATCCAATGCATGATATGGGCTCACATTGGACCCTCAAGAAGAGGGCTAACTTAGCCTAAAACCAATTCAGCCTGCTCACCCTCGATCAAGGCTGAGCCTACCTAGTTAGACCTTACCTGCAAAATGTTGTCCTAGAAGAAAAGATGGTATTTGCAAACTTAGGGTAAAATCCTAAAAAGAAAAGGATTTGGTCACCTATAAATAAGGAAGTAAGGAAACATAAAAGGTAAGTTGTCTCTTCGTTAGTAACTCCATATTAAAATGAGTCGTCGAATTTCTTGTCTTAAGTATTGGAGTGCACGTAACCTACACTACATTAGTGTATAATTCTTGCTAACTTACAAGTGATTTTCTTTTCAAAGTATAAATTTATCATTGCTGTCCCTTCGAGGTCAGACCACATTACCTATTCAAATTTTGACATATCAACAAAACAAGAGATAGAATCATAAAAAAATTTACTAGAAAAGTACTGCAACTCCTTTCACTTTTTATTTCTTATAATTTCAAAAGTTTCTTTATAATTTTGAAAAGCTACTTTATCGTAAAGGCTCATTCAATTACTAATTTATTATTTGTTTTCAAGTTTTTGAAATCTATGTTCGTTTCTTTCCAATTTTTAAATTATAGTTTTCACCATTATATTGTTAAAAAAACATGTGAGTTTCTAATCAAGTTTGAAAAACAAAAGTAAATTTTTTGGAAACTATATATTTCTTTTTTTTTTTTGGAAACTACATATTTCTTTTTTTTTAAAAAAAAAACTTAGTTTGGTTTTTTAAAAAAACATTAGTAGAAACTAAGTGGATAACAAAATATACTAATTTATGGGAGTTTTTTTTTTTTTAATATTGTGATTAGGAAAACAATTTAGGGAAATATAGTGGTTTCGAAACTATTTAGAAATCTATGGTTGTTTTGGAGATTTCGAGGCGGGGATTTTGTTTAAAATATTTTTTCGAGGGTTCAACTCTTGACCTGTCAAAAATTAAAGAAGAGATCGAGAGTTTGACCCTCGACCTAAAGGAAATTGAGAAGAGGACGAGGGTTCAACCCTCGACCTGTCAAAAGTTAAAGAAGAGATCGAGGGTTTGACCATCGACCTAAAGGAAATTGAGAAGAGGACGAGGGTTCAACCCTCGACTTTTCGAAAACTAATGAAGATCAGTAAGGGAAGAGGAGAAAATTTGAAAGAGGTCGAGAGTTGAACCCTTGACCTCTGGAAAATTATAGAATAAACCCTCGACCTAAAGGAAATTAAAGAATCATTTAGTAATTATATACACGATCGCACACAATCGTTTAGTAAAATTACTATGCGATCGTTTAGTAATTCTTTATTAACGTAACAATATGTGCAAATTTCCGGAAAGAACAAGTGAACGATGAACAACTTCTTTATTAGACGCTAAACGATCGTTTACAATCTCTCCATGATCACTCACTATGACTAAATGATCGCTTACTAAATCTTCTGCGATCGACCACAAACTCCTATACGATCGCTTCTATTACTATTACACAATCACTTTCTCAGAACCTATACGATCGCATACCTTTTATTATACGATCGTATACCAAATGCTACATGATCGTTGAGCTTTACTACATGATAGCCTAGTGGAAGTAGACGATGAGCGGCACGCTGCGATGGCCTCTCCGCGACAGCGTCTTCCGAACTCCCACTCTCGAGAGCTTTCTTTCCTCACTACATGATCGCCCACAAACTCTACACGATCACTTAGCTATTACAATTAGACGATCGCCTTCTCAAAACCTATACGATTGTCTACCTTTTACTATACGATCGTGTACCAAGTGCTACACGATCGCTAAGCTTTACTACACGATTGTTGAGATACTACACGTTCGCCTAGTGGAAGTACACGATGAGCGGCACGCTGCTATGGCCTCTCGAGAGCTCTCTTTCCTTACTACGCGATCGCCCACAAACTCCTACACAATCTCTTATATTACAATTAGATGATTTCCTTCTCAAAACCTATACGATCACCTACCTTTTACTATACGATCGTGTATCAAGTGCTACAAGATCATTAAGCTTTACTACACGATCGCTGAGCTATACTACACGATCGTCTAGTGGAAATACACGATGAGCGGCACGCTGCGATGGCCTCTCGAGAGCTCTCTTTCCCTATTAACGGTCGCCCACAAACTCCTACACGATCGCTTAGCTATTACAATTAGACGATCGCCTTCTCAAAACCTATACGATCGCCTACCTTTTACTATACAATCGTGTACCAAGTGCTACACAATCGCTAAGCTTTACTACACGATCGCTGAGCTATACTACATGCTCGCCTAGTGGAAGTACACGATGAGCGGCATGCTGCGATGGCCTCTCGAGAGCTTTCTTTCCTCACTACACGATCGCCCACAAATTTCTACACGATCACTTAGCTATTACAATTAGACGATCGCCTTCTCAAAACCTATATGATCTCCTACCTTTTACTGTATGATCGTATACCAAATGCTACGCAATCGCTAAACTTTACTACACGATCGCATAATGGAAGTACACGATGAGCGGGACGCTGTGATGGCCTCTCGAGAGCTCTCTTTCCTCACTACACGATCGCCCACAAACTCTTACACGATCGCTTAGCTATTACAAATAGACGATGGCCTTCTCAAAACCTATACGATCGCCTAACTTTTACAAATAGACGATGGCCTCCTTTAAAATGAATCCGAATCTTTGCAGCGTGTCAGTGTCTCGTCCCATCCTATCCATATTATTTTCCCAACTCCGGACCTGTGGGTCGAGTTTCGAAAACTCGACCTTTAGGCTTATAACCCTCACCGTTTCTTGTCATTTTCTCACATTGCTTTCTCATTTTCTCACACTGCTTTCGTTCCCTCATTCTCCTTACTGCCTTTTCTCCTCACTGCCTTTTGACCTTTAATATCAGCCTCTCATTTTCTCCTCACTACCTTCGTTCTCTCATTCTTACTGCCTTCAGCCTCTCATTTTCTCATATTTTCTCACTGCCTTTAGCAAATCTTCTTCTTCTTCTACATTCGTCCATTAAATTGTGAGGTTTGTACCTTTTACTATACAAAATTTCATTTTTTTTAAACAACTATATATTTTGTTCCTATTCTCATACTATTGTATTTTTTTTTATAGTTTTTGTTGTTGTTTGGGAAACAAAGAACAAAAAAGGTAAGTTAAATTTATGAGTTTACTATTTATTTATTACTAGTTTTATTATATTTAGTAGATCTATCATGTTGAATTTAATAATATTTACATATTGATGTTAGTAGTTCTTTCTCTATTAGTGTTAATCTTAGTAGTTGTTATTAATGTTAATCTTATGGTTGGGATGTTATACCAACATGTTAATCTTATTTATATTTTGTTTGTTTTTGTTTGTATTTAAGTATAATTTATTGTTATGTTTCTTATGATAACATTTGTCCATTAAATTGTGAAGTTTATACCTTTAATATTTTTAGTTTAATACAAAATTATTATGATTTTTTGAAATATATTTCTTATGATATTTGATTGTATTTAAGTATTTAAGTATTTATTTATTTCTTTCTTTCTTTCTTATGGTTGGGATGTTATACCAATATGTCTTATTTATGATTTTTAGTTTACTATTTATTTATTACTAGTTTGTTTTTGTTTGTATTTAAGTATAGTTTATTGTGATTTTTTTGTATAAATTTTTTATGATATTTGAAAAGTTTAATTTGTTGTTATGTTTAAAAATAGTTATTAAAAGTTTAATTTATTGTTATGTTAAAAAGTTGATATTCATAAAACTTAAAAGTTGATATTCATAAAACTTAAAAGTTGATGTTTATAAATTAAAAAGTTTAATATTTTTAGTTTAATACAAAATTATTGTGATTTTTTAATATACTTCTTATAAAAAATATAATACAAAATTATTGTGATTTTTTTTAAAAAGTTAAATATTTTTAGTTTAATACAAAGTTTAATATTTTTTACCCACAAACTTCTTATATTTTCTATATATATTTCTTATTGTGATTTTTATTGTGGTTTATTTTTGTTTAAGTCTGATAATTAGTAGAACATTTAGTAATGTATTGTTTGTCTTTTTTTTTTTTTAAGAAAATGGCGGGCAAATGCTTGGGGTTTTTGTTGTTTACAAATGGTAATATGATTGATGGTATTAATGGAGTTGACTATGACTAACCACCAAGTGGGAGTTTTAGTATAAATGTGAACAGTGAAATTGTATTTGAACAATTCATTGAAATGGTTGGGATGTCACTTAGTGTAGATATGGGAAAAAATTAGATAGAAATAATATATAGACATCCTAACCGAGAACCATCAGGATCAATAAGGTTTATGTCATTTCCTGTTTCGAATGCACTAAGCTATGAACTTGATGTTCTCAATCGCAATGTCACTACTGAATTTAGTGCATTTGTATGTAAATGTAAATAGGATAGGGGTAGAGATAAACTTGAATAAATCATTTAGTCAGTTTGAAGATCCAACTGAATGTATTGATCCTGATCCGGAGTCAGTTACATCACCATGTGATAATGAAGATATGACGGCTAACAACATGTATAGAGATTTCAGAACTGAAATGGACGATGAATTTGAAGAGTTGGATTTCGATGGTCGTGAACATGAGTTACTTTCAGATACATTCAACGATTTGGATATGAATGTACTAGATAGCATTCGAGAATATGACCAAATTGTAGCCCCTGTGGACGTTGACAATGCTCAATTGTATAAAGGGATGATTTGTCAAGACAAAGAAATGCTACAACAAGCAGTCAAATGTTTTACAATAAAATGTCACGCACCATATGAGGTTGTTGAATCGACATCGATGATTTGGACAATTCGGTGTAAGAAGTGGGAGAAAGGTTGCAAGTGGAGACTTCATGCAATAAAGAAAAAATCGCATGGCTTGTTCGAGATCACTAAGTACGATGAGCAGCATACATGTTTTTATTCAGAACTGAGTCAAAGTCATGTGCAATTGGATTCATCAATGATTGCACTAGAGTTCTGTGATGCCGTAAGAGAAAAACCATCTATCAGTGTGGCACAACTGCAGTCCGACATCAAATCAAAGTTTGGATATCATGTTTCTTACTATAGGGTATGGGAAGGCAAAAGAAAAGCATTGGCTAAAGTGTTCGGTGATTGGGATGAGTCTTACAAATTGTTACCCAGGTGGTTGTATATGGTTAAACAGACCAATCCTGGAACACGTGTAGAGTGAAGAGTGAAAGAAACGCTTACTGAAGGCCATGTTATCCTAACTTCTGTATTTTGGGCATTTGGTCCTTGTATAGACGCTTTTAATAAATGTCGGTCGATAATTCAGATAGATGGTACACACTTGTACGACAAATATCGAGGAAAATTGTTGATTGCTACATCAGTTGACTTGAATGGGCATCTTCTTCCACTTGCATTTTCCGTTGCTGATGAAGAGTCCGCATACTCATGGGGATGGTTCTTGAAACACCTGAGAGAAATTGTAACACACGAAGAGGTGTGTTTAATTTTAGATCGACATGCTGGCATAATCGCAATAGTGAACAATCCAGCAAATGGTTGGACGGGAACAAAATGTCACCATCGTTTCTGCTTACAACATATCATCAGCAACTTTAATAAAAAGTATAGATTTAATACATTGAAAAATTATGTTTATTGTGTCAGGTGTCAGCTTCAAATTCGGAAGTTCAATAAAGCAATTGAAGATATCAAAGGAATAAATCGGAGCTGTCTTAGTTTTTTTTTTTACAACATTAGTTTAGAGCAATGGACTGAGCACATGATGGAGGGTTCAGATATGGTGGATGACGACAAATCTATCAAAGTGCATAAATGGAGTCCTCAAAGGAGCTCGAATGTTGCCTATAAATGCTCTTGCTCAGATAACATTCTTCAAATGCATGAATTATTTCGAGAAAAGAAGAGAAGAAATAAGGGATGCATTGGAGCGTCAAGATAAATACACCCGGTAATATTATTATTATTATTATTATTATTATTATTATTTTATATATATATATATATATATATGTTATTAACAATTTATTTCAAGCATATTTTATAATACTAAGTAGAGTAAAAATCCAGGTATGCACACAAGATCTAGTAAATATGAAGTATAATCAGACAATCGGTATGAAGGTGTGTTTCATGTGAAGACCTAATATCATAGTCTCAATGCCAAAGGAGGAAATGTTCAAATATTGAGGCTAAACAGGTCCGAGTGGTACTGTTCATGTAACAAGTGACAAGCATTTGGCATTCCAAGCTCGCATTTTATGGTCGTTTGCTCACATTTTAACATGAACTACGAAGACTTTATTGAGGACTACTATAAATTGTCAACGCATGCTGAATGTTACTCTCCTCAATTTCAACCTGTACCGTATGAAGATTATTTGGATCACGCACCCTAATATGCCCGTCTTATCCATCGTTGTTGAGAAAACCTGGTAGACCAAAAAGTTCACGTTATCACAACGAGATGGATTGGACAGAACCAGTCACTCGACAACGATGTGGATTTTGTAATCAGTTAGGCCATAATCGAAGAAAGTGTCCTTTGTTACTAAGACGGGCTCCAGATAGTTAAAGATTGAGAAATAAATATTTTTTTATTATATATTAATTTTATTGTATATTCAATTTTTTTTATTATAATTTATTGTATATTCAATTTTTTTTATAATAATTTATTCTATATTCAAATTTTTTTATTGTAATCTATAAAGTTATACATTATTCTTCTAATTGAGAAATAAATACTTCTTTTATCATGTATATTTAATTAAGTGTAGACACTTTTATTGTATATTCAATTTTTTATTGTAATCTATAAAGTTATACATTATTCTTTTAATTAAGTTGTACATTATTCTTTTAATTAAGTTGTACATTATTTAATTGAGAAATAAATAATATTTTTATCATGTATATTTAATTAAGTGTAGATACTTTTATTGTATATTCAATTTTTTTTTATTATAATTTATAAAGTTGTACATTATTCTTTTAATTAAGTTGTACATTATTTAATTAAATTAATTAAGTTGTATATTATTCTTCTAATTGAGAAATAAATATTTTTTTAATTAAGAAATAAATATATCTTTTCTTTCAGATTATGGCTTTATACCCAGAACCAGTTGATCCCGATATTTTGTATGACCAGTCCATTCATCGATCATCTGTTGTATAGCGAGATCGTACTACTGGAGAAATATCTTGCAGGTGTTGAGTGGCAGTTCTCCAACGTACTATCCCATTCCACCCTCAAATATTACCGCTACTGCGCACATCTTGATTCTATGGGGTTGCCAGATTGGGATTTATTTAGTTAAACTGACATCTGATCACAACCTGGTTGAGAGATTGAGGCCTGAAACACATAGATTTCATATGTCTGTTGGAGAGTGCACTATCACTTTACAAGACATAGAAGTGTTGTTGGGGTTACCTGTTGATAATGAGCCAGTCACCAGAATGATGTATGATGACTGGTCATAAGTTTGTCAACTATACCTCGATGTGACCCTACCTGCCGACAAAATTAAAGGATCGAGGTTAAGTTTGATATGGTTAGGAACACAATTCCGTGAGCTCGCAGATGATGCAGACGAGGAAACCGTCATAAGGTATGCAGAGCATATATACTACAAATGATGGGTGGAAGTCTATTTTCCGATAAATCAAGTCATTTTGTTTACTTGATGTCCCTGCCACTATTAGCTAACCTCTATGATGCAGGGCGGTATTTGTGGGGTGGAGCATGTTTGGCATGGTTGTATAGACAACTATGCAAAGTAACAAGACCTGAGGTTCGTGAGATAGCTGGACCTTTCATACTTTTGCAACTATGGGCTTGGGAGTGATTTCCAACAATGGCTCCACAGCTACAACATGTTAATGACACTCAGTTAGCTGGATGAGCCTACGATTCTCGATATGTTTTTTTAATTCAATTTAATTTTTATATCATTGATCTAGTTAATTTAGATTCTAAATTATCAATTTAAAAATTTAGGTGGAGAGACAAATTTTGTGTGACTAGGACAGCCACACATGTAGTCAGCCAGTACAGATACATATTTGACCTGCTTCAACCTGATCAGGTACATTATACTGAACTTAATTGATTATTTTATACACATTTTTATTGTATTTGTTTTTAATGTTCTCCAATATAATATTTTATGTTTCAGGTTATTTGGGAGCCGTGCAAAATTATTATGCATACTTTGCCCAATTTTCTGTACGAATGGTCAAAACAAACGGCGGACGATGAGTCCTCTCATATGTTTTCACATTGGTGAGTGGCATCTTCCTGACAGGGTGATGAGACAATTTGGTTTTCAGCAGGATGTCCCATCGCCTTGTAATACTGAACCTCTACTGCATGATATCGACTTAAGGACTGTAAATTAGTCCGAAAAAGTTACACATTTGGTAATGCGATGGCACTATCGTGCAAGGTTTATTGCATTGATGGTTTCTATTGAACGGTTTGACAGGGATGTCACTCAAGACTACATTCATTGATATAATAATATCATAAGTACGTTACTCATCCGGGAGCAGTGTGGGTCATTGGGTGAATGAATGAATATTATCTAATTATTTTTAACTTAAATTTATTTTAAATATTATCTAATTATTTTATAATTCACAGAGATCGAACAACAGTAGACTCTATGATATTGTGAATGATCCGAACCAGGTTCTTTCTATATGTACTGACAACCAAAGCTATATGGAGGAGATACATTATATGTATGATATACCTATTATTCCTCCACCAGCTCCTAGACGTAGAAGACCTATACGGGAAGAAGATGAGTTTGATGAGGTTGCTCATAATCTGGAAGAGTTGCTCCTTGTGATGTAGACGCAGAGTCAAACTGATTATGTTAGTCTGATGATGATGATGTCAGCATTTTTTCAGGATATTATGACTCAGAGGCTGGTCCTTCGTCTTCATACGTGCATGGACATGGTCGGGGTCGTAGAGAGCATAATGATAATTTATATGTATGCGACGAAGAAATAAAAGAATGATGAGGGTTATGGGCTATGAACTACTCATACTCCAAACTAATAGATTAAGCAGTGGAAGTATGACTGGGAGGTAGATATGCGACAATTTTTTAACACGTAGTAAAATGCATGGAAAAATAGATGAAAAGGCGAGGATGTCTTCACTACAACACTAAGCTTGACCGCAACGGTAACCCCAGCCAATGCAAGCCATGCAATCATGTTATACACACTTGACGTAAATGTATGCGATGCATATGCGATAGTGTCGAGAAGCCTATTTCTAAGCCTCTATATGCCCGCTCATGTGCTCTTACACATAAGCGAGATGACCGCATACCACCATATCCTACTTAAATGGTGCATACATTATGTAGTAGCAAAGAGAGTTTATTCCTAAGTTCCCTATTCTTGCTTATGCGATCCAATCCGCTCTTCCAAGACTTAGATTTAGTTTTTAGACTACTCTCCCAAGTATGCCTAAATGATGAATGATGCGCTCATAAGACAAGGAAGTCGCATAAACCTGGCTGACGTAAGATTATTCCTATCTTTAGTGAACACTTGCTTATATTGCTTAATGTGACCAACCACTTACCCTCCCGGGTAGTTAGTTGCTGTTGATGCTACTCATCGACAAACATTGCGTCCACTTATAGACAAGTATTGCTACAGCTTCACACTAAGCAAATAAGGTTTTCTCACAACACTCGCATAATGCACACCTCCCTGAGGTTTGCTACATGCTTCATATTCCTATGTCACATGATTAAATATGCGATACTCTAGCAAACTTACTCAGTAATGCAATGAAAGTAAAGGATGCAAGTAAATGAAGATGGAGATGGAATCAAAGGAAAACATAGAAATGCATTGATCACAAAATGTATTAATCTCTTAAAGCATAATGTAATAATACAAGGAAAGAAGAGAAATGGAGGGCTAGTTGGAAGCAATGTTTTGCTTTCAGCAGATGTGTGTCAAGACTTCCGGTGGTGCTATGGATGGGTAGTGGAGTAGACTATCTCGAGCTCTAACTCCAGTGAAGGCTTTGGTCGTCACTCGGAATGTTGAAGGGATGAAGAGATCTCAAGACTATCTTCTCACGCTTTGGTTTGGATTGCAAGGAACCACCTGAGGGTAGAAACTTGGATGATTTGAAGTTCTACTCAACGACTTCTATTTATAGAGCTTGATTGCTAATAACATTAATGGTCATTCTCTGAAATTCTGCAGCTAATGGCATGATAGACGTGATGGACCTGCTCTGAATCTCTGCTGCTAATGGCGTGGTAGGTGAAATGTCAACATCACCATTTGATACTCCCGAGGTATGCGTTCATACTTGGTTTTTGGAGTATCAACGCATTCCACTACCCTTGCGGTCATCCCTCTGTTATGGTTATTATTCTGTAGCCACAATCTCTCTGCGATGACAGCATTCGCTTGATAGCCGCAACTTCTATGCGATGGATGCATGCGGTTGATGGCCGCAACATCCATGTGTCGAACATATACGTTCACCTTTGTGATGGAGAGATTCCCTGCATACGGTCGTCTTTACGATAGCCTAGCTTCCGCGTATGCGATCGCTTCCTGCGTTGGCTACAAAGATAGACAATTGAATGCATAATAATACATAAAAGTGGGTTAGCCAAGATTCTTAGTGTCGATCGACGTAAACTCATTTTCTCATGAATTCCTAATATATTGCCACATATTCTACTTAACTGCCCTCATAATTATAAATAAAAGACCTATAATGACGTGCATTTCTACCCGTCATCACTGGTCTTTCGTCTTCATACGTGTATGGACATGGTCGGGGTCGTGGAGAGCATAATGAATATTTATATTATGAAGCACCAGCAGAAGTATCTGAGCAACATCAAGAAGAACCAGAGCAACCTCAAATTCGAAGTCGACGATGACAACCAGCTCGAAATCGACGACGCCCGTCTTGTGGGACACATTGATTTTTGTAATTATTTTTATATAATTGAGATATTTTAATTTACACTTTTTTATTTTTACGAGATACTATTTTTTTTAATTTGTTCTTTTTAGAGTTTAAATAAAATAATAAAATAATAAAATATGTTTAGAAATTATTTTTATAGGTGGGTTGAATTTTCAACACTCGATGTATCGGAAATTATTAAAAAAAAAAGGGTAAAGGTAGAGTGTTGAAAATTCGACCTAAGTTGATCAACCCTCGATCTATTAAAAAAAATAATAATAATATTTTTCTATATAGTTTCAAAAGTACAATATTTTTATAAATTGTTAAAACTACTGTATTATTTTAAATTTTTCGATTGGATGCCCACCCTTCGCCAGAAAACTGACTTGCTTCACCTTATTTCATTTTTTAATTAAGAAAAGATAGAGCTCAAATATCACTTTAGTATCTCAACTTTTAACTTTGTTATGTTTTCGTCATACTCATTACATTTTCAGAATATTTAATTTGATCTCTAAAACTCTATTTGATTTTCTATTTTTAGTTTTTAAATAAGTAAATCTCCTTCTACATTTAGTTTCATTTTTGTCATTTACTTCCTACAAGCTAAATTTTTAAAACTATATATATATATATAGCTTTTAAATACATGTTTGTGTGGTTTTTAAATTTGCTAACGATTCAATTATTTTACTTAAAAATTTGATAGGAAAAAAACACAATTTTAAAAGACCAAAAGTTTAATCGTTATTGTTGGGAAAATGGTACATAAGAACTGAATACACTATCAAACTGATTATATTTCAACTAGAAATAGTACACTCGATGTATAACATTCAAATTCAAATGCAAAATATATGGTGTAACAAAGCTTAGATATAGAAATAACCAAAGACTTGAAAAAACCTCAAAATCTTTGGAGAGTTAAAACGTAATCAAGACACACTTCTGATAAACGTTGTCTTAAACACAATTATTCGCTTTGCACGGGCTTCAAGCAGACTACAATGATCGTCTCGATGGATTACAATGACTAACTTTAGTAGAACCGCAACTTCTAACTACTCGAATCTGGCAGAATTCTTAGATACTTGCTCTTAACTCAACTCAATATGAAAATAGAGAAATAAAGGAGAGAACTCATCAATTTAGAAGGGGATGTTACGAATGAATAAATAAGTTATTATTTTTAGGCTAACAATTCAATAACTTCCTAAAATACAAAATAAAATCAAATAAATACAAAATTGAAATACTTGTCAAATTTAACTCAACTTAAGTTGTTACTTAACAAAAATCAAACATAACTCGTTCAAATTTAAAAAAAAAAAAAAAAACTACAAATTTAACATATGTGTGATTTGTACATGAAACATCATCTTAATTTGAAATTTCAATTCAAGTTCCTAAGCAATGAATCTAATCTACACAATTAAATTCATTTTTATGTTTTAAATATTCACCAAAGTTTCACTTTCTTTCACTATAAAAAATCAATTATTATTAAAATGGACCTAAACTTTAAAGTCTGTTATATTTTAGTCCAACGTAAAAACAATAATTTTAGTCACTGCTTATTATATTATTATCTAATATTTACTTGCTAAACAATGGGGAATTTGTACGGATGGGTCAAATTTCGAGGCCCAC
The DNA here is from genome assembly GCF_027475165.1 of Benincasa hispida. NCBI lineage: Eukaryota > Viridiplantae > Streptophyta > Magnoliopsida > Cucurbitales > Cucurbitaceae > Benincasa > Benincasa hispida. Next base: position 27,125 of record NW_028326446.1, read on the forward strand.
TTGAAATTTTTCCTAACTTTAGAAAATACTCAAATTTTGGCCTTTTGATGATGTCAGCCGCGTGTGAAATATCCGTTTAGTCCCCAAAACACTCGATGTCACACATGCGTCGTAGATTCTCGCTCGTTCACTCATTTTAGACTCATTTCTCTCGTGCCTTCCTCTCATTCTTCATTGGACAAATTGAACGTTTTAAATTTTAAATTTCAGTCTGTTGGGTTCTTCTTTCTCTTCGTCTTCGTCTTCGTCTTCTTCTTCCTCTTTCTTTTGCCTTTCTTTTTCTTTTTCTTTCTTCTTCTGGCTTTCTTCTTCTTTCTGAATTCAAATGAAGGAAAAAAAACTACAAAGTTGATGAGGAAAAGCTAGAGGAAACAAGAGGAAGAAGCGAGAGGAAGAAACGAGGGGAAGAAGCAAGAGGAAAAATTCAAAAAAAGGGGAAAAATCAAGGAAAAATAATGTAGAACAACGTGAATTGGGGATCGAGATGAAGAAGCAAGAGGAACGAGATGAAGGAATGAGAGGAAAGAGCGAGAAATCTGTGTTGCATCTGATCTCGTGCGCGTTTTGGGGTTAAAGCGGTACTTTCGCACGTGGTTGACGTCATCAGGTGGCCAATTTTCAAGCGTTTTTTAAAAGTAGGTCAAATTTCAAATGGGCATCAAAATTTGACCCATCAGTAAAAATTTTCCCTAAACGATCATTTATTATCTTATATGGGTTAGAATCATGCTCACATCAAAATGACAAAATGAGTACTCAAAGTTACATCATTAATGCTCATTTTTTATAACTATTTAGAGTCCGTTTGATAATCATTTGGTTTCTTATTTTTTATTTTTGAAAATTAACCATATAGACACTACCTCCACCTTCAAGTTTTCTCATATTTTATCTACTTTTTTACTAGTAGTTTAAAAAACAAACCAAAATTTGAAAACTAAAAAAAGTAACTTTTAAAAACTTGTTTCTGTTTTTGGAATTTGGCTAAGAATTCAACCATTGTACTTACAAAGATGCAAATCATGATAAGAAATAGGGGAGGAAATAGACTTAGTTCTCAAAAACTAAAAACAAAAAACACGAGATGATTACCAAACAAGCACTAAGTTTCTAGTTTTTAAAAATCAACCCTATAAACACTTCTTTCACCTAATTTTTTTCAAATTTTTATCTACTTTGTCACCAATTTTTCAAAAACTAATCCGATTTTTGAAAACTTAAAAAAAAAAATATTTAAAAACTTGTTTTGTTTTTAGAATTTGGTTTAGAACTCAACTCTTTTACTTAAGAAAGTTGCAAATCATTGTAAGAAATTGAGAAGTAATTGACTTTATCTTTTTTTTAAAAAAAAAAAACCTAACAACCAAAGCCAAAAACCAAAATCTAATGATTACTAAAGGAGATCTAAATTATCTAAAACAAAATAACCATAAAGATCACTACGGTTATTTTTTAAAGTTAAAACAATAAAATTAACCTTTTTAATGTTTTAAGTACTTAAATGGAATAAATTTGAAAGTTAAAAGAACTAAATAAACATTTTTCAAAGTTAAGGAATAAAAGTAGAATAAAAATTAAAAAAAATCTATTGATGCATCAACATATCTGTAAACCATAGAGTTCAACATCAATACTAAAATTAGGTTTAAATCCTATTTTGATGCATGAACTTTGAATCTTATTCTATTTTGGGTTCAAACTTTAACAAACATCTGTTTTAGTCTCTAAACTTTAAAAAAATGCCTATTTTGGTCTATTCTATCAAGATTCAGTTAATTTTTTTTTTTTACAAAATCGTGAGTCAGATTTTTTTTAGATGATTAGTCTGCCAAATATGTTATCCACCCTAAAAAATCAATTTGCATTGGTTGTTGGCACTCTACTTCAATTTCTCAACACATGTCAAATGCAAGTTCACCCATACACAATTTTTGAGTGTTTTGATCCCTCTGAATGTTTTTGTGATTTATTAAGGTACTTTTTTTTCTCTTCCTCCCAATCCTCTTTTTTTATGAACTTAATTATGTGATTCATTGAAATAATATCTTTTTTCTCTTTTGCTTAGAGTTTATTTTCTATATGGTTGCATTTATTTGATTTATTCTACTTTGTCTCATTTGCTTGGAGATTTCAATTTGGATAAAAAAAACAATAGGGTTTTTGAAAAAAGAAATAAAAAGAAAGATAGTATTTTTAAAAAAGGAAAAATTATGTGAAAATGAGAGGGGAACGTCGGAGAGTTGAGTATTGGAGGAAAAAAAGAGAGAAGGAAATTAATGTTTTTTTTTACTTCCAATTTTCTCTGTTTAAGTTTCTTGATTTTCCAAAGATTTTGTGAGTCTTCAGCTAGAGTTCAGACGAAGACTCAAATTTACATTCTACTCAAGCTAATTGCAATTTCATGGTCATCTTCATCTCAGACTCTAATTTCTACCTTAACGATTGTAATGTTCCATCTCTTTCAATATTATTGTCGTCATTGGTTTGTACACCTCAAAATCAACATAAAGTAGCTAAAAAAGAAGGAGAAGACATTAAAACCATGGAGGAGCAAGAAGGAGCTAGGTATTGATATTTCAACCCAGGTTTTAGTCTAAAGTTGATTAGCTTATTTGGTATCTTAGTCAAAGTGTTTAGTGCTTAGTCATCTAAAAATATAGTCACCTTACCCATACTATTAAATAGTTAACAGTGAAGGAACTGTGAAGTTTCGTAGCGGAAGCGGGGATCGACCAAATTTTCAATTTTCCTCAGAATATAAACTTTACAAAAATAAAACAGAAAATTATGCATTCATTCTAAATTTACAGCATGAGATAAAGATGAGAAGGGAGAATAAATTTACATACCCTTGAAGATCACAAATCTTCACGAATCCTCTTCTCTGAGTCGATCATGAACACGTCAATGAGAGCACCACTACGAGATCTTCTTTTGTATTCTCTGTAGGGGATGATAATAATAAGAGTGTGCAGGCTTTGTGTTTCTTCCAGGAAGAGGGAGAGTGATTTTGAGCGAAAGGGGAATTTTTCTGGAAGAAAAAATTATAGAAGATCTCGTCACCTCCTTTGTAAAAGCCAAGTGAAGAAGATAAAGACCCCCTACAAATCTGCAACCCCCACCACGTAAGAAATTAAGAGAATCGTGGGGAGGAAAGTTATTTACCTCCCTTTCATTTTCAAAATTAAATTAAAATTAATAACTAACTTATTACATGTATATATATAACTATATGTTATATCAAATATAACATATAACCTATAGTTTTTATATCTATCAAATACAATCTATAGTTTTTAATTCTCTCATTAATTTGTGGTATTTAATATAAATCACATTTATACTAAATTTAATTATACGAAACCAATCCATATAACTAATATTTGAAGCATATTCAAATATTTATTTCCTCTCAAATAAACTTTGTATTATAATGTATCAAACATATTATATTAATTATATCACATATATAATTAGCAACGTCGTACTCCGAAACTATCTGCGTGACAATCATGTTCTTTCGATTCATAATCTCTCGAACGAGATGATATTTCCGCGCTATATGTTTTCCGCGCTTGTGACTCCTAGGCTCTAATAAATTAGTCACAACACCATTATTATCACATAAAGAGTGATGGGCCTTGGCATGTTTGGAACTACTTCCAGATCTGTCAGAAATTTCTTGAGCCATAGAGCTTTCTTAGCAGCTTGACAAGCTGCTACGTACTCAACCACCATAGTGGAGTCAGCAATGGACCCCTGTTTGGTGTTTCTCTATACTATTGCTCTTCATTAAGAGTGAGCACTAATCCTAATGTGGATTTCCTAGAATCATTATCAGTTTGGAAATCAGAATCTATATATCTTGTAAGGACCAGATCCTTAGAACCATACACGAGTATGTAGTCCCTCATTTTCCATAGATACTTGAGGATGTTTTTAATGGCGGTATAATGATCAAATCTTGGATTAGATTGATATCTATTGACTATCCCCACTGCATAGCAAATCTCAAGTCTAGTACATAACATTGCATACACCAAGCTACCAACAACCGATGCATAGGAGATCTGTCTTATTTCCTCAATTTCTTGATGTTGGGAATGTCCTAGAACTCGCAGTTCGTGTAAACATTCTATTTAATCAATATCAATGACTTGTTGATTTTTCATCTTATTATGAAAATCCAATAAACGCATCCTTAGCTATAGTCTGAATGTTGTAACTTTATGTAGTGACATAAACAGGATCAAGTTGACAGTATATAGCCTAAACGATCTAATAAGTATATAGATGAAATTGGATATCTCATCCTGGTAACACTATTGGATGCGACCCACTCTATAGTTGTTACAAGAAGTTGTAAGGTGCTACAAACGATGTGATCCATAAATCGTTCATGTTGAGACATGAGAGTGGGGGCATCCTATGCAATGAGTTTGCATATAGACTGGACTACGAAAATAGTCACTTTTCTTTATAACGACCGTTTACTGTTAAAACTGACTATTTCATTTATTATATAACCTAGGTTAACTTGATCTTAATCCTGAGCTAGCTATGAACTCCTGTTTGTTCGGGATTATCCTTTGATCTGCAAACAGTGAGAGTAGTCCAACAACACTGCTCAATAAGCTTACCATTTTGGAGATAAGATCGGATGAATAGTTGGGGACATAGCCTTGCAAGATGGAATTCACTCCTTCCCTATTTAGGGTTAGCAGATAGGTTGTTCTCTTAAGTACTAACTCTAAGTCTTGAACAATCGGGGCCCCACCTTCTCATGATAGAGAAAGTATTTGATTCATAGAGATTATGAATCAGAATTGTTCAGTAGAGGATTAGTAGGAACTTAAGGAACAAGATGTAGTCACAGGGTTAAAAACGGTATTTTTGACCTAACTGTGATTACGAACAACCTGTGAAGTATCGACTTACTGATTATGGTTATTAAGTGGACATAATATATCTACAGGGAGAAGAGTTCAACTATGGCTATAGTGGAGTGTCTCATTAGTTAACGAATGGGGGTTAGATCAGACTAATGAGTTTAGCCGATTAATCTCGAATCATTGGAGCCCATGATCTGTAGGTTCGCGAGGTCCCCCTATTAGCTCGTAAATGGATAAGCTTTAGGGTAGCTTGAGAGATTAATTTGAAACGTTCAAATTAAACGAAACAAGAGAATAAATATTTAAATATGATTTAAATATATAAAGATGATTATTGTGTAAAAAAAAATTTAATATTTGATATTAAATTAATTTATGAAATTATTTTAAGAAAATCAAAATTTGAATTAAAATCATTTTTTGTTTTAAAAAGAAAATTGGAATTGTTGGAGAATGGGATAATAAAAGAATTTCGAGAGAATTTTTTCTGAAGAAGAAGCCGTCTTCTTCTGCTGTGCTACTGTGAGTTTCTCTGGTTTCTTCACATCTTCAAGCTGTTCTTGAGTCCCAAAACTCTGCCTAAAGCTCCAAGAGCATAGTAGGGAAAGCTTTGAGGTGGTTCACGTTGATAACAAGAGAAGACAGCAATTGAACATACGTTTTCTTGGAGAGTTTATCAAAGATATGTTCAGAAAACCTACTTTTTGATAAGAGCATGCTTGCTTCAATCCATAAATGGATTGATTAAACTTGCAAACCTTTTTGCTCTTAACCTTGGATTATGAATCCTTCAGGCTGTTCTATATAAATAATTTCCTCAAGATTGCCATTTAGAAAGGCAATCTTGACGTCTATTTATTAAATCTCACAGTCATAATATGAGACAATGGACATAAGGATCAAAATAGACTTAAACATGGCAACAGGTGAGAAAGTTTCCTCATAGTCGACTTCCTCAACTTGGGTATAACCCTTTGCCACAAGTCTAGCCTTGAAGGTTTGCACCTTCCCATCAGCATCCTGTTTACTCTTATAAATCCACTTGCAACCTATAGGTTTAACACCATCAGGTTGATCTATAAGATCCAAAAAATAATTGAAGTATATAAACTCCATTTCGAGATCTATAACTTTGATACACTCATCTTTGTCAACATTCTCTATTGCCTTATTGTAAGACAATGGATCCTCAATATCTTCGTCAGCTACTATAGCTAGGGTTTCTGTTAAACCCATATAACGAACAGGTGGGTTTGCAACCCTCCCACTACGTCGAGGCTCCCTTAACACTTGAGATGGATTTAACCTACTAAATGATCCAACTTCAACAACTCTTGTTGAGGTATTGGATTATTCAACAATTCTTGCTGAAGTTTCAGCAGTTTCATTGGAAAATTCACTCAACATAGTTTTATTGCGGGGTTTGTGCTCCCTAATGTGGCCTTCTTCTAAAAAGGTAACGTTTGTTGATACAAAAACCTTATTATCCTTAGAATCGTAGAAGTAACCACCTCTCCTTCCTTTAGAGTAACTTACAAATAGGCATAATTTTGAACGACGTTCCAATTTCTTGAGATTTGCATCAAGCATATGTGCAGGCAACCCTAGATCCTGAAATGAGTAAACTACCTTGATGACCATTCCACAATTCTAAAGGTGCTCCAATAACACTTTGGACGAAACACAGTTCAAAATATGCACTGCAGTTTGTACTACATAACCCTAAAACAAGTCCGGTAGGGAAACATAACTCATGATCGACCGAATTATATCCAACAGGGTTCGATTTCTCATTTCTGATATACCATTCTACCGAGGTGTACCAGGTGCTGAGAGTTGGGATATATTCAATGTTCTATCCAATAGTCTTGTAATTTTAGATCCAAGTACTTTCCACCTTGATAAGATCAAACTGTTTTAATGGTTTTATTTAGTGCGTTTTCAACTTCAGTCTTGTACTCCTTGAACTTTTCAAGTGTTTCAGACTTATGTTGCATTAAATAAACATACCCATATCTAGAATAATTATCAGTGAAAATGATGAAATATTTAAACCCCCATCTTGCCTTTTTAATGGTCTGAATGTACAAGTTCTAAGGGTTCTTTGGCCTTGTGACTTTTTCCAGTAAAAAAATCTTTTAGTCATTTTACCTTCAAGGTATGACTCACACAGAGGTAAAGAATTTTCTTCTAACTTACTTAGAAGTCCATTATTGACTAGTCTCTCAATACTATTGAGATTTATATGTCATAATCTCAGGTGCCAGAGATGGGAATTTTCTTTAGAAAAATTTTAAGTCTTTTATTATGAGTTACCGCAGTTTTAAACAGTTCAGTATTTATGAGGGCTTTAGTTACTAACGACAGTACATAAAGATTATCCTCCAGCTTTGCAGAACAAAGTTATATACCATTATTATAAATAAATGCTTTATTTACAGAAAAATGTACAAAATATTGTTGTTCAATCAAACAATTTACAAAAATTAAATTCCTCTTTAAATCAGGAACAACAAGTACATTTTCTAATAAAATATATTTATTTTGTAAAGTAAGCCAAAGTCCTCCCGCTGCCACAGTTGAGACGACGTGCCCAGTTCCAATATACATCGTCATCTCCCCAGCCTCCAATTGCTACCATGAACTAATTCCCTGATATGAAAAACAAACATGGTTAGTGACATCTGAATTTATTATCGAATTTGAATCATCATTCTCCACTAAATAAGTTTCTAAAACAAATAAATCATATTTACCTTGCTTGGTCTTCTTCTTTTCCACCAAGTATTTGGGACAATTCCTCTTCTAGTGTCCCTCATGGTTACAATGGAAGCAGATTCCCTTTGCAGCCTTGGTCTTCTTGTCCTTCTAGACAACAGCTGGTGGGTTAGCTTTCCTCTTTCCACCTTTCTTCTTCTTCCACTTTTTTATACCAGAAGAAGAAGACACAGACTTAGTTTTAGATGTCGAACCTCTGTAGAACTTCTTAAAGGATGAAGCAACATTTGTCTCACCCTTTTGTTCCTTAGTTTTCATCAAGAATTGGAAGGTGTGTAGTTCATTGAGCAAAGTAGTCAGGTTGTAGTCAATCCTGTTCATAACAGCATTGCTACGGAACTGTAGGAAACTTTCAAGTAAAGATTCCACTATGAAGCTAACCTGACTGGCTTCATCGATAACAGACCCATTCAACTCCGCCACATTGAAGTGGACCATCATTTTAAGAACATGTTCTCTATCAGATGCCCCTTCTTACATACGTGCATTGAAGATGTTTTCAAAACGTCATGCCTTAGTTGTGCAGACGGTTGTCCGAACAACCCCGCAGGGACTCTATGATCTCACCGACAGTGATCATAGACTCATGCTTATTGGCTAAGACTTCAGAAAGACTTGCCAAGACATACGCTTGGGCCTTTTCATTTGCCCTTATCCAATGCTCATATGCCTCCCGAACGTTTTGAGTAGCATTTGGAGTAGGAACAGGAGGACAATCCTCCATCAGGATAAATATCAAATCATCAATGATTAAAATTGTGTTAATTGTATTTTTCCAAGTTGTGTAGTTTTCGCCGGTAAGTTTATCAGCAGTGAGTATATTTAATGTTGCGAAAGTCATAATGAATTTGCCGAAACATACAAATTATTTACATTAGGATTCTAGCATTACCCATTTGAAAAACCAATCAAATTTAGCAAAATAATATAATGCACCCTTATTTTAGATTTTAGTGTTCTGCCCCAATAAACCAACCATAGGAACAAACCGATTGGGTAAAAAACTAAAGCAATCCTATCCATTTCTGGAGTTTGAATAAAAGGTCATGCAAATGTCATTCGTAGGGGAACATAAGTAAAGTTGCCTCGAGGTCGAGCATGAAAATTTACTACAAATTAATGAGAGAAACCGAAGGATGTGTTGACACACGTCTCGCTCCCACTTACTGTAAACAATTATATCATATGATGTATGAGCATGCTATAAATTAAATCATGCAACTATATATTATAACATTTATAATATAAATGATGCATAACCTATATAAATAAAATAAATCATACATCATATGCATAATTTAAAAAATAATTATTGGATCGGGATTGGACTCCTAAACAATAATTAAATTAATATAACCTTTATATTAATTTAATTAATAAAAAAAATCTAACTATTACAAAATTAATAGTCAATTGGTTCAAAACAAGCGAATCGAGTCTTTAACCGCACGAACTGAATCACCTAACACCCGAATTGGACACGAACCAGCCGAGTCACGAACCGAATCGTGCATGAACCAGTTTGTTCTTTCCGTCTCGGATCGTTGCAACGCTACAGAAATAACATCCTGTCCCGCCCATCTGCAGTGTTGCAACATTAGGGCACAACATTGCCCTAGCGTTGCAACATCACTGTACAGAAAACATCCAATAATCACAAACCATTCATTCCATAAATTCATCAATCATGAATAAATACAAGATGTAAAAACCCATCAATTTTGTAAAATTGAAAAAAAAATGGGACAAAAAACCTGACTTTGATACCAATTGAAGGAACTATGAAGTTCTGTAGTGGAAGTGGAGATTGGCCCAATTTTCAAAATTTCCTCAAAATAAATATTTTACAGAAACAAAACGGAAAATTATGAATTCATTATAAATTTACAGTATGCGGTTAAAGAGGAAAAGGGAGAATAAATTTACATACCCTTGAAGATCACAAATCTTCACGAATCCTCTTATTCGAGTTGATCACGACACGTCAATGAGAGCACCACCATAAGATTTTCCTTTGTATTATCTGTAGGGGATGAGAATAACAGGAGTGTGTGGGCTCTGTGTTTCTTTTGGGAAGAGGAAGAGTGATTTTGAGAGAAAAATGGGAATTTTTCTTGGAGAAAAAATTATTGAAGATTTCATTACCTTATTTGTAAAAGTCAACGTGAAGAAGATGAAGATACCCTGGAAATCTACAACCCCCATCATGTAAAAAATTGAGAGAATCATGAGGAGGGAAGTTATTTCCCTCCCTTTCAATTTCAAAATTAAATTAAAATTATTAACTAAATTTAATTTAAATAACATAAATACATACATACATACATACATACACACACATATATATAATAACTACATAATATCAAATATAACACAAAACCTATAGTTTTATATTGTAACAAATACAATATCATCTATAGTTTTTAATTCTCTCATTAATTTGTGGTATTTAATAAAAAATCACATTTATACTAGATTTAATTATATGAATCCAATCCATATAATTAATATTTGAATTATATTCACATATTTATTTCCTCTCAAATAAACTTTATATTATAATGTATCAAATACATTATATTAATTATATCACATATAATTAATTCCCTCAATTAATTTGAACAATTCAAATTAATCCAAAATTAATTCTCAATAATCCATGTTGAGTTGCAGAGGGGACTTTATGGACCTGTAGATTGAAGTTCCAATGATACTTTGATTGTTAGTTAAACTATTTAATTAAATTACCCAACATCAGTTAAACTATTTAATTAAATTACCGAACATCCATTAATCACTCCATTAAAGACCGACAGTTGCACTCTTTACACTACAGATATATTTTTGTGTTGATTAGATATAACCAATAAACTGTGTGATAACCCTTCACAAATTGCTCATATGTACAGCTAGGCCAAAATTACTATTTTCCCCCTGTAGTTACATCTAATTTCTTAAGTACCACTGATCCCTTTAATGAACAAAAAATCACCGTCCAACTATGACCAAACCTCTCTCGGCCAAGAGAGGGTGTGGTGCCACATTGTTCAAGTCCCAGAATCAGCCCTTAAAGGAGTAATTTATCTACTTACCCAGACAATAGGGAATGAGTGAATTTCGTCTTATGTAATTGTGTTCCTAAATCCCTAATCTGACGAATCTCCAAAATGGTAGGTTTACTGAGTCAGCGATCTGGCCACTCTCACCCATACAAATCAAAGGACCGTCTTAATAGGCAAGAGTTCATAACTCACTCAAGATTCAGGTAATGTCACCTATGGTCATCTTGGTGAAATGTAAGTTTCTATTAGGAATGGTGTTATATAATGAGACTAGTTATTTCGTGGTTTGGTCTTATACAAACTTTTTTATATAGAATACATTCACTCACATGATGGAGTAAAGATGCAAAATGCGGAAGTTAACATAATCATTAAGCACTCTAATTACACTTAATTTGAATTCACAGAATACTAAAAAAATAATTTTTTCTTAAACAAGGGTTTCTGGATTGCATACCTTTGTAGATTCCCTCTTGATCCTTGCTCTCTACATGAAATTGGATCTCTAAATCACTAGTAGACTACCAAGAGGATCTTCTCTATTATTCTCAGCCTTGGACTGAGTGGTGAAAACTTAGATTGAGATGGATTAAGATGGAATTGGAGAGGTTTTTGAGAGAGAGTTTTAAAATCTTAGAATTATCAAATAATTCAACATCCATCCTTTTCAATTTCTGAAATTGAAGTAATGAATCCATGCAAGCACTAACACTTCCACCAATTTGACACTTCAAATTGCACTCATTAGTGGGCTAAGTGTTAATCTTGGGATCAATCCATTAAAATGTTGGATTTTTCCACTAAAACCAATTTTAAAAAATAATTGAAATCAATTTTCAATTTTAGTTAAAATAAACTAAAATTCTATTTCCAAAATTCAATTTTCTTTATTTGAAAATGATTTAATTTAAACAATTAATTAAACAAATTTAATTAATTAATAATTTAATATCAAATATTAAGTTAATAAAATACCTAATCTAGACATGAATCCTATTCATGTTATCAATATTTAAATATTTTATACTTTCATATTTCGTTTAATTTTAACAAAATTAAACATTTAATTATAACAAAATTAAACGTTTAATTATATCGAATATAATTATCCAAACCCTAAATTGAATTTGAAGATTTCAAATTCAAACCCTAATTTCCAATTTGAACGCTTCAAATTCGCTCAATATTCTAATTCAAGGCGTAATGTTTTACGAGCTAGTAGAGGGATCTTATGGACCTATAGATCATGAGCTCCAGCGATTTGAGATTAATCGACTAAACTCTTTAAACGAATTAATCAATATTCGTTAACCATCAAGATATATCACTATAGCTTGATGGTTGCACTCTCCCCATTGTAAATATATTTTTGTCCACTTGATTTAACCATGATCAGTAAGTTGACCTTTCACGGGTTGTTCGTAACAACGGTTGGGTCTAAAGCTATTTTACTATCGAAATTACATCTTGCTTCTTAAGTCCCACTGATCCTCTAATGAACAATTGGTTTATGATCCTCACTAAATTGAGTCTCTCTCAGGCCAATGAAAGGGTGATACTCCTTGTTTAAGACTTGGAATCAATACTTAAGATAACAACCTCTCTACAATCCTTAAATCAGGTAAGAGTGAATTTCGTCTTGCATCCTATGTCTCCAGCAATCTACTCGGTCTTACCTCTGAAATGGAAGGCTTATTGAACCAACCCTCCCCGATTGTTCGGAGTAAAGTAGGTTTCGTTAGTTCTATCTACCCAAAACAAATTAAATTTATAAAACTCTAACTACAACTAGAACTAATATGTAGTAATAGTGGAAGTAAGAGGTCGATCCTAAGAGATCCACAATTAATTGGCCGAAAATTAGACTATTTGAATTCCTAAATACAAAAGATTAAAAGGGGGGATTTTTTTATTTTAAGAACTAAAAGAAACTAACTAATAAAAGACAAGAATTGATATAGGAAATTTATTGATGAGAGAAATAAGGAAGAGATTGTGAGATAAAATTCAATGAAAATGAAATCTTGGAGATTTTATATAACTAGACAATTTTATCATTGACTTAATAAGAAATCATGCAATTAGATTATTCAATTGTTCATTAAGAATAAATTCCTAATGCCCTAATTAGCTAATTTCACACTTAACCCTAATCTAGGTCTTAATTGCTTCCTAAAGACATTCCACAATTAATCCCTAAATTGCATTAAACTCATGGGTTTTCTTAACTATTCCAATCTTGAAACTAAAAGACTGAAAATTCAAGATTGATTATAAGAATGTTTTAAATTAATTGATCCTTTAAAGAAAAGAGGAAAAGAAATCTACATTTTCTATCAAGACTACTAATTTTTGCAACTACAATTACAATTTTGTTATAGAACCATGTAATTTTTGCATACAAAAATTGATTAATCATGAGTCATCAGTTCAATATTAATCAATTTTATTCTAAATCTCAGCAAGAACATTCAAAAGAAAGTAATTACAGGAAAGAAAATTCAAGAAAAGTCTCAAGAAAATGCCTAATTACATAGTTCCCCAAGAAAAAGATGTACCTACTCATGGAGGATGAAGTTATTTAAGCAATCCATTTATAGTTGCATAATGATACACGTATGAGTACAAATTGACTGAATCTCATAGAAAATTACAAGAATCGATCTTGGAAATCGAAGTCTCTCTAACACAAATAAGTTTCTCTTCTTCTAAGTTTTTCTCTCTAGAGAATGATGGATTTTCTAAAGAAAATGATATCTCCCCGTAGGAAACCCGGTTCGCTGAAGAACTAAACTCATTTATACCAGCAGCAAAGCATTGTGAAGCGTGCGGATGAATCACGTCAAAATCTGGAAAGAAGAATGAACGCATCGAGTTTTATGTTTCATACTCGCTCTTCGACGCTCGACGGTCAATACTCAATCCTTGACGCTCTAGATGTTCTTTACTTGATTGATTTAACTCGATGGAAAATAAATTAGAAGAAACTCGAAGACTCGATAGACGATGACTTGATGGAAATTGGTTGAATACTCGATAGTCTTTATTCGACGGTATTTGACAGTATTCTGCTAAATACTCGATGGTCGATGATCCAACAGCCTTACTCGATGCTCTCCTGGGTGTTTACTCGATTCTCTTCAATTTGTTGATTTTCTTGGTCTTTTTTTTAATCTTTTTGACACAATTTTCTTGTAATGACTCCAAAATGCTTCGAGGATCGTTTAATCCTACAAAATTAGCAATTAAAGCAAATAATTAACACAATTTTGGGGGAATTAACATAGAAAATATACATCATTTAAAAACCTAACAAAACAACCCCAACTTAACTCTTGGTCGTCTCAAGCAAGTCTATGTTAGAAATATGCATACATTCAAACAAAAACATGATTTTTTATTTTTTGTTTATTCAAAGTTTCATTCTTTTATTCAAAATTAACAAATTCAAGTTGGTACACTTTCATCTTCACTTCCAAATGATCTATACAATCAAGTGTTTTGCACAAAATGAATTGATTCTCATCTCTTTTCTCAACAGTCAAGGAAGTAAGGATATAAGCAAACATTTAGAAATTCAAAGTTTTGCTAACAAAAGGTTGAAACTTATTTGAAAAGAAAAGGTCTTTTTTCTTGCAAAATCATAAAAGAAAAGACTACCTAGTTTTAGTTTACTTAAAGGTCTAAACTAATAGAAATGAGGTATCCAATTTTCAATTCCTCTTCGCCTTATATTGGCCTAGTTATCGGTCTATGATGTACCTAACTTGCATTGGATAAAGGCATACGAGGATCCCTTTTTTATAAACTCACACACACCAAACGTAATTGCCATTTCTTTTACTTAGAGGGATAGCTTTCACACTTGCGCCTTTGGAAATCTATCACTCTTTTCTCGTGGGCCCTAACAGAGACATGATGAAGGTAGTAAGGTTATGTTGTTTTGTTATGTCAATTCGCAAGTTTGCCCCCTTTTTTGTGCTGGATTTTTTTTTATTTTTTATTTTTTATTTTATTTTTTTTATTTTTTTACACTAGGCCTTTTTTATTCCTCTATATCTAATCTTGCCTCTAAAACAAGATGGTTGTTCTTAGACTAAAGTTTTTTCCTATCGGGGTAACAAAGAAAATTAAGTAGATATGACATTTCCAAGAGTTTAAAGGTTCTAAATAAATCTAAAGATTAAGTTTTCAATTTTGTTAATGAAGTTAAAAGGAAAAGAAAGTTTTTTTTTGAAAAATGAGTTTCAAATTTTTGGTTAAAAAACTTTGAAGATCTAAAATTTCGTTTGTATCATTACTAGAAAGAGTGTGTCATCAAAATTTCATCAATAAGAATCAAGAGATTGAGTAAATACAATTGATGCATAGAATCAAAATGAATGAGATTCTTAAATGTGCAAATATGAATTTATCAATTATGAATTTATTGAATTCAAGGCAAAAATAGACTTTTGAAGATTAAAGAATTCAATAGACATATTTATCAAAATTATTCCATCGAGATGAATCAGAGCCTCAAATTTATTCAGATATAACAAATTTATGTAATCAATCTAAGTAATCAACAATCTATTAATCTCGAGCTCAGATGCCCGAGGGTTTCAATTATGCAAAAATAATTTTAGGGGGCTATTTTTAAGGCTATTTTTAAGTTCATCAAAGATTACTCAAAAGAATAACAAAAACATGCAATGTTTATTGATGATGAAAATTAGTGGGACGCATTATGCGATGCATGTCTTAGGTTATACGTTGGTTCTCATGTGTCGGTGGTCATGCGTTGGAATGAAAATATGCGTTACTCTTATATGCAATGACCATGCATTCCTATCATAAGTTTTCTTGCACTCACACCAAGTATAACGCGAACGCAAGTTTCTCAAGTGACCCGAGGTCGAACTCAAGGACTTGTAGCTAAATGTATGCGGTGATGTGTTTGCGGCGGATAAATAAAAGAATGATGGGGGTTTTAAGCTACAAACTACTCCTACTCCTAACTAACAGATTAAGCGATAAGAATACAAATGAGAGGTAGAGACATGGCAACTGTCGACGCGAAGTAAAATGCACGAAAAAATAGATAAAATGTGAGGATGTCTTCATCGCAACCCTAAGCTTGACCGCAATGGTAACCCCAGCCAACGTAAGCTATGCGATCATGCTATATACACTTGAGCCTAACTCTAGGATGCATGCGATGTATATACGATAATGTCGAGAAGCCTATGCCTAAGCCTCCATAACCCGCTCACGTGCTCTCACACGTGAACGTGATGACCACATACCACCGTATCCTACTTCTGGACTCATGCAATATCCTATCCGTAGGGTGCATACACTGTGTAATAACAAATGGAACTTATCTCTAAGTTCCCCATTATTGCTTATGCGATCTAATCCGCTCTCCCGAGACTTAGATTTGGTTTTTAGACTACTCTTCGAAGTATGCCTAAATGATGAATGATGCACTCATAAGACAAGGTAATCACATAAACCTGGCTGATGTAAGATTATTCCTATCTCTAGTGAATACTGGCTTACATTGCTTAATGTGACCAACCACTTACCCTCCCAGGCAGTTGGTTGTTGCTGACTTTACTCATAGACAAACATTGCATCCGCCTATAGACAGGAATTTCTACAGCTTCATACTAAGCAAATAATATTTTCTCATAATACTCTCGCAACGCACACCTTCCGGTAGTTTGCTACATGCTTCATATTTCTATGCCGCATGATTAAGTATGCGATACTCTAGCAATCTCACTAAGTGATGCAATGAAAGTTAAGGATGCTAAGTAAATGAAGATGGAGATGGAGTCGAAGGAAATATAGAAATTCATTGATCACAAAATGTATTAATTCCTTAAGTCAAAATGTAATACAATACAATATAAGAAAAGAAGAGAAATGGATAGCTGGAAGATTGGTCTTGCTTCCAGTAGATTTGTGTCAAGGTTGTCGGTGGTGCCATGGATGGGCGGTGGAACAGACTCTCTCGAGCTTTGACTCTAACGAAGGCTGGGGTGTTACTCGGAATGGATGAAGGAGATGAAGAACTCTCAAGCTATCTTCTCACGCTTTGGTCTGGATCACAAGGATCCGCCTTAAGGCGAGCCTCAGGCGAAAAACCTTGGATAAATTGAAATTCTATTCAACGGCTTCTATTTATAGAGCTGAATTGCCGACAACATTAATGGACCTTCTCTGATCCTAACATTCGCGGCGCGATGGTTCTTTTCTGAATCTCTGCTGTTAACGATGTGGTAGGTGAAATGTCAACATTATTTTTTGATTCTCACGAGGTATGCGTTCAAGTTGCATTCCACCAACCATGCGTTCATCCCTCTATTATGGTTATCATTATATAGCCGCAATCTCCTTGCGATGACCGCATTCGCTTGATGGCCACAACTTCTCAGCGATGATCACATTCGCTTGACGACCGCAACTTCTATGCGATGGACGCATGCGGTTGATGGCCGCAACATCCATGCATCGAACATATACGTTCGCCTTTGTGATGGAGAAATTCTCCACATGCGGTCGTCTTTGTGATAGCCCGATTTCCGCGTATGCGTCCGCTTCTTGCGTTAGCTACAAAGATAAACAATTGAACGCATAATAAAGCATAATAGTGGGTTAGCCAAGATTCTTAATGCCGATGGGCGCAAACTCGTTTTCTCATGAATTCCTAATATATTCGCTGTATATTTCACTTAACAATCCTCATAGTTCTAAATAAAAGGCTTAAGATGACGTGCATTTCTACCTGTTATCATTTACCCACCCCAAACATAAGGTGGAACATTGTCCTCAATGTTTAGAATAAGCAAATGAATGCAAGAAAACAAAAAGAAGGGATGTAGAGAGAACTTCTTTGGTTTTGTTGTTGATCTTTTATTTGCTTGAGAGAGAATTTCCTTGCTTTTGTTTTGTTTCATTTGAGGGCTCCTTTTTCTTTTATTGAGATAACCTACAAAGAAAAAAAAAAGAATCAATTATTCTATTTATGCTAAAAATAAGAAAGAAAATAAGGAATGAAAAAAATGAAAAAAAAAAAAGAAAAGAAAAATTGTCCCCTTTTTGCAAATTTTTATCGCCGTTTGCTCGACTTTGGTGAAGAAGGGTATCATGTGTATGAGGGATTAGCTAAACGCAAGTCCAATTCGACTTGGTTTACATGCCCTTCATTGTTGATTTTGAGCCTGTGCCCGTTCACCTTGGAGATTTTTCCTGTTTTAAGACTTTTTATTTCAACTATGCCATAAGAGAAAATGCTAGTAATTTCAAAAGGACCTAGCCACTTAGACTTGAGTTTTCCAAGAATTAACTGTAATCTAGAATTGTAAAGCAAAATTTTTTGTCCAACTTTGAAGTATTTTTTAATTAAACCTTTGTCATGAAAAGATTTGGTTTTCTCATTGTAAATTTTTGAATTTTCATAAGCATTTTGTCTCAACTCTTCCAATCGTTGTAGTTCTAGGAGTCTTTCCTTTCCAGCTTGGGCTAGATTCAAATTACATTGTTTCACCGCCCAATACGCCTTGTGTTTAACCTCTACTAGAAGATGGCATGTCTTGCCATATACAATTTTAAACGGGGTTGTACCTATAGGCGTCTTATAAGCTGTTATGTAAGCCCATACCGAATCATTAAGTTTTGAACTTCAATCTTTTCTTTTCAAGTTCACAGTCTTTTCTAAAATGTTTTTCACTTCTTTATTTGAATTTCCGCTTGGCCATTTGTTTGAGGATGATATGGGATTGCTACATGGTGGTGAAATCTGTATTTCTTCAACAATGCTTCTATGGTCCTATTACAAAAATGTGTCCCTTGATCGCTTATTATGGCTCTAGGAATTCTAAATCTAGAGAAGATGTTAGTTTTAAGAAATTTTTAAACGATAGATGAATCATTTGTTCTAGTGGAGATTGCTTCGACCCACTTGGAAACATAATCAACCATAAGTAAAATATACTAGTATCCAAACGAAGAAGAAAATTAACCCATGAAATCTAAACCTCAAATGTCAAATATTTCACAAACAATAATAGAATTAAGGGCATTTCATTTCTTTTAGATAAAGATCCAGATTTTTGACATTTTTCACAAGACTTACAATAAGCATACAAATCAGCAAAAAGAGAATCCCATAATAGTCCTGAATCTAAGATTTTTCTAGTGGTTCGTTTAGGACTGAAATAACCACCATATGCTTGTTCATGGCAAAATGATAGAACAGACTCAAATTCTTCGTTAAGGACACGTCTCCAAATGATTTGACAGAAGGATCCCATACATAGTATTTAGAGTCGCTTTTTAGTTTAGACTTTCTAGACCAAGACATGTTAAGAGGAAACTTACCTGTAATAAGGTAGTTTACCATGGTAAGAAGGAAGAAACCTTGACAAGATGTTCATCTGGGAAGTCTTCTCTACTAAGTATTAGTTTTTCTTCTTGCTTGATTCGACTTAGATGGTCTGCCATTGAATTTTCAGATCCCTTTCAATCTTTGATGATTATGTTAAACTCTTGTAAAAGGAGAATCCATCTGACAAGTCATGGTTTTGATTCTTTTTTCGTCATTAGGTACTTAAGAGCAACATGGTCAGTATAAATGATTATTGGAAAACCAAGAATATAAGATCTAAACTAAGCAAAACTTATAGAGAGAAATTCTTTTTCTGTTGTTGAATAGTTGATTTGAGATGAGTTGAGTGTTCTTGATGTGAAACAAATCACATGGCATTTCTTGTTAACTCTTTATCCTAATACTGCCCCCACTGCTAGGTTACTAGCATCACACATGATTTCAAATGGTAAGTCCTATCGGAGTGGTTGAAAGATTGGAGTCGATGTCAACTTCTCCTTAAGTGTGTCAAAAGCTTCCTTGCATTCTTTGTTGAAATTGAATACAACATCTTTTTTAAGAAGGCTTGATAGGGGGAATGCAGTTTTGGAAAAATCCTTGATGAACCTCCTGTAGAACCCTACACTACCAAGAAAAAAGTGGACTTCCCTAATATTTTCAGGATAGGGAAGATTAGCTATGACATTTATCTTAGCCTTATCAACTTCTATGCCCTTGGAAGATACAAGGTGTCCTAACATTATTCCATGAGAAGCCATAAAATGACATTTTTCATAATTCAAAACTAAATTTGCTTCTATGCATCTTTTCAAGATCAAACTCAAATGGTGCAAACAATTTTCGAAAGAACTACCATACACAGTGAAGTCGTCCATGAAAATTTCTATGCATTTTTCAACATAATAAGAGAATATGCTCATCATACATCTTTAAAATTTACCTGGGGCGTTACATAGCCCAAATGGCATTCTTCTAAATGCATAGATACCATAAGTGCAAGTAAAGGTAGTCTTTTCTTGGTCCTCCTGTGCTATAAGTATTTGATAGAATCCAGAAAAACCATAAAGAAAACAAAAATACGGCTTCCCCTAACTGTTCAACCATTTATCAATAAAACATATAGGGAAATGATCTTTTTCTGTTACCTTGTTGAGTTTTTTAAAGTCTATACACATTCTCCAACCATTTTGCACTCTCATGGGAATCATTTCTCCTTTTTCATCTTTAACAATGGTCATGCCAGTCTTTTTTGGTACACATGTATTAAACTTACCCATTGATTGTTTAGGACTGGGTAGATTATACTGGCTTCAAGTAGCTTAAGAATTTCCTTATGAACAATTTCCTTCATGGTTGGATTTAGCCTTCTTTGAGGTTGAACGGTTGCCTTAGCTTCGTCCTCAAAAATGATTTTGTGCATGCAAAGGGAATGACTTATCCCTTTGATATCTTCTAAAATCCAACCAATCGCCTTCTTGTGGTTCTTCAATGTTTCCACTTGTGAACTTTCCTGAGAAGATGTGAGTTCTCTAGATATGATCACAGGAAATACTTTTTCTCTCCTAAGAAAACATACATGAGGTGAGAAGGAAGAGCCTTAAGCTCGATTTCTTGTACCTGAGAATCCACATCATCATCTTTAGAGGGGTTATCATTCAAATCAAAATCATTGGAAGTAAAGAAAGAGTCAATCAAAGAGTCGTCATCTTCGAGGTCGATGGAAGGAACAACCAAACAATCCAAATTTTCATCAACTGAAAATAACAATTCATTAAATACATCGTATGTATCAATTGAATAAATAGACAAATATTCTTCAGGAAATTTCATGGCATCATAAATGTTGAAAGATTTCACCTCTCCATTAAATTCTACTGACAAAGACCCTTTATCTATGTCTATTCATGTTTTTGCAATTTTCATGAAGGGTCTACCAAGTAGAATATTAGAGGAAGAAGTAGAGTAAGGTTCATCCATTTTTAGAATATAAAAATCAAAAGGAAAGATTAATTCTCCGACTCTCAATAAAACATCTTCAACAATTCCTAAGGGTTGAATATATGACCTATCCGTTAGTTGTATGCAAACATTCGTTTTTTTGTAGTCCATTCAATTTGAGATCTTCATAGACATGAAAAGGAATTACATTTATTGATGCACCTAGGTCTAGCATGGTATGAGTGATAATTCTATCTCCTATTTTGTATGGTAAGGTAAATATTCTCGGATCTTTACATTTTTTAGGCATATCTTTTTTAAGCAAAGCAGAGACATTCTTACTAATAGTTATTCTCTCCCATTCCTTTTCTTTTCTTTTCTTAGTACACAAGTCTTTTAGAAATTTAGCATACGTAGGTATTTGTTGAATAGCATTAAGCAAAGGGATATTAATTTGTACCTTTTTAAACATCTCGATTAGCTCATAGTCAACATCTTCTACCTTAGGTCTCGCTAGTCTACAGGAATAGTGCCTTGGGTATATACAGCTCTACCTTAGGGGGGGGGGGGGCGGTCGAATAATCACATACCTCGAGAAAATAGGGGTCTCTTTTGGCTCACTTACCTTGCTCTCTTGTTCTTTCATTACTTTTTCTTGCCTCTTGGGAGAAGATTGAACCGGGGTTGCATCTTGAGAGGAAGAGAGGATTTCCTTATTGCTTCTTAGAGTGATTACGCTTACGTTTGCATGCTCCGGTTGAGCGGGAAGCTTTCAGATGATTTACTCTCAAGCTTGCTTACCACAGTTGCAAGTTGTGTGATTTGAGAGCCCAAGTTTGTGAAGCATTGTCTAGACTCTTGTTGAAAGGAATTAGTGTCTTATTAAAGTGGCTTGGTTTCTTGATGAAGTTGAATGTTATCCTTTTGCAAACTGTGGAGTTTTTGTTGAAATTTTAATGAATGGTCAGCAAGAGTTTTTACTACGTCTTCTAGAGACATACCTGAGGGGCTTGAGGAAGATGGTGGGTTACAGTTCTCATATTGCCCTTGAGATCCCCACTTGAAATTGGGATGATCTCTCCATCCTTGTTATATGTTTGCCCATGGGGGTGTATTTTCTCTGAAATCCACCAATGGCATTGACTTAGGCTTGTGGGCAAGCCTCAGAACTGTGACTGACTAATCCAGACGCCCCGCACGGTTCGACTTGAGGAAGACCTCCTTGAGCTACTTGAGTAAAAAGAGAAACTAGATTATATACTTGCGATCTAAGCTCACTTACCTCACTAGATTGAACAATAGAGTTATCAAGAGTCATTGTCCTAAAATTTTAAGAGTTCACCGCCATGGTTGATATGAGTTAGCTCGCTTCGATCAGTGTTTTATCTGCTAGAGCTCCACCGGCGGCCGCATCTATATTTCTTCTCTCGGACAGGAGTAAATCTGAATAGAAGTATTGAATTAGATATTGCTAAACAATTTGATGGTGTGGAAAAGATGCACATAACCGTTTGTATCTTTCCCAATATTCATACAAAGACTCTCCTACACTTTGTTTAATTCCATAAATCTCTTTTCTTATATTATGAGCTTTAGATGCCAGAAAGAATTTTTCTAAAACTTTATTTTTCAACCCACTCCACGTAGTAATAGACCTCACCGGTAGGTAGTATAGCCAATCTTTATCCACATCACTCAAAGAGAAGGGAAAGGTTCTAATGTTGAATTGCTCTTGTGTCACTCCATGAGGATGCATCTCGTCACAAACAAGGTGGAACTCCTTCATGTGCTTGTGAAGGTTTTCACCGGGTTGCCCTCTGAAAGTTGGAAGTAAATGTACTAGCCCCGATTTGATTTCAAATGGGACAGTTGTCTTCGGGTATACAATGCAAAGAGGCTGTTGATTATAATTCGATTCCGCTAGCTCATGTAAAGTTTATTCTCTTGCTTCACCCATGATGTTTGGTTGTGGTTGTTCTTTTTCTTGATCCAACTCTTCAAATTCTTCTTGTTCTTTCCCTTCGTAATCTCCTCTCCTCGTGGTCGATATCTACAATCAAATCATAAAGTAAACTCTAAAAGGAGTGGGTCATACACAAAAGAAAAGTTCAAAACCTACTATTTTTTGTTTTATTATTTATTTTTTATTATATATTTATATATATTTTTTAAAAGGAATTCAAAAATTCTAAAAGGCCAATTGCTCGATTCCCCAGCAACGACGCCAATTTATTCGGAGTAAAGTAGGTGTCGTTAATTCTATCTTCCCAAAACAAATGAAATTTATAAAACTCTAACTACAACTAGAACTAGCACGTAGTAATGGTGGAAGTAAGAGATCGATCCCAAGAGAACCGCAATTAATTGGCCTAAAAATAGACTATTTGAATTCCTAAATGCAAAAGATTAAATGGGGGAATTTGTTTGTTTTAAGAACTAAAAGAAACTAACTAAGCAAAAGACAAGAATTGATATAGAAAATTTATTGATGAGAGAAATAAGGAAGAGATTGTGAGATAAAATTCAATGGAAATGAAATCTTGGGATTTTATATAACTAGGTAATTCTATCGTTGACTTAATAAAAGATCATGCAATTAGATTATTCAGTAGTTCATTAAGAATAAATTTCTAATGCCCTAATTAGTTAATTTCACAATTAACCTCAATCTAGGTCTTAATTGCTTCCTAAAGATACTTCACAACTAATCCCTAAATTGTATTAAACTTATTAGTTTTCTTAACTATTCCAATCTTGAAATCAAAAGACTGAAAATTCAAGATTGATTATATGAATGTTCTGAATTAATAGATTCTTTAAAGAAAAGAGGAAAAGAAGTCTACATTTTCGATCAAGGCTACTAATTCTTGCAACTACAATTACAATTTTGTTATAGAACCATGTAATTTTTGCATATAAAAATTGATTAATCATGAGTCATCAATTCAATCTTAATCAATTTTATTCTAAATCTCAGCAAGAACATTCAAAAGAAAGTAATTAAATGATTTACCTACTCATGGAGGATGAAGTTCTTTAAGCAATCTATTGATAGGTGCGTATTGATACAAGTCTGAGTACAAATCAACTGAATCTCACAGAAAATTACAAGAATCGCTCTTGGAAATCAAAGTCTCTCTCTAAAAAATGGGTTTCTCTTCTTCTAAGTTCTCTCTCTCTAGAGAATGATGAATTTTCTAAAGAAAATGATATCTATCCATATGAATCTTGGTTCGCTGAAGAACTAAACTCATTTATACCAGCAACAAAGCATCGCGAATCACGTGGATGAATCGCGTCAAAATCTGAAAAGAATAATGAACGCATCGAGTTTTCTGTTTCATACTCACTTCTCAATGCTCGAAGGTCAATACTCGATCCTCGACGCTCAGATATTCTTTGCTTGATTACTTTAACTCGATGGAAAATGAATTAGAAGAAACTCGACGACTCGATGGAAAATGGTTGAATACTCGATAGTCTTTATTCGATGGTATTTGCCAATATTCTGCTAAATACTCTATCGTCGATGATCCAACAACCTTACTCGATGCTCTCCTGGGTGTTTACTCGATTCTCTTCAATTTGTTGATTTTCTTGGTCATTTTTTAATCTTTTTGGCACAATTTTCTTATAATGACTCCAAAATGTTTCGTGGATCATTTAATCCTACAAAATTAGCAATTAAAGCAATTAATCAACAAAAATTTTGGGAATTAACATAGAAAATATACATCCTTTAAAAATCTAATACCTATGCAAATCTAATGATAATCCCGAATAAAAAGAAGTTCATAGTTAGCTCAGGATTCAGGTCGAGTTACCTAGG
>NW_028326447.1:0-3035 GCF_027475165.1 Benincasa hispida
ACTTTCTTTCTGCCTCCAGCAACGCACTCAGTGGTCGTGTAATCTTTGAAAAGTCTTTCAATAAATGTCTATAAAGCCTAGCATGTCCTAAGAAGCTTCTAACAACCTTCACATTCACTAGAGATGGAAGCTTTTCAATCGCTTCAATCTTTGCCTTGTCCACCTCCAACCCATCCTTGGAGACCTTGTGCCCAAGCACAATACCTTCATTCACCATGAAGTGGCATTTCCCAATTAAGCACGAGGTTCGTCTCTTCACATCTTTTCAATATCTTCTCCAGAATGTCGAGACAGACTTCGTATGTTTTCCCATACACTGAGAAGTCGTCCATGAAAATTTCTACAGAGTCTTCAAGATATTCAGAAAAGATGGCCATCATACACCTTTGGAAAGTGCTCGGTGCATTGCATAGGCCGAACGGCATGCATCGAAACGCAAATGTTCCATATGGGCAGGTGAATGTGGTTTTCTCTTGATCTTCAGAAGCAATCATGATCTGGTTATAGCCGGCATATCCATCCAAGAAGCAGTATAAATCATTTCTAGCTAGGCAGTATAGCATTTGGTCGATAAAAGGAAAAGGGAAATGATCCTTCTTTGTTACCGCATTTAGTTTGCGGTAGTCCATGCAAATCTGCCATCCCGTGACGGTCCTCATTGGTATCAATTCGTCATTTGCATTGGGGATACATTGCACGGGGCTAACCCACTTGCTGTTGGCTATTGGATAAATAATTTTTGCGTCTAACCACTTAATTATCTCCTTCTTTATGACCTTCTTCATCGCAGGATTGAGTCTGCGTTGATGTTTGATCGATACCTTGTGATTGTCCTCGAGACGAATCCTATGCATGCAGTATGCGAGGCTGATTCCTCTAATGTTTGCGAGCATCCGACAAATTGCTTTTACATACTTTCTCAGGATGCTCAGCAACGCATTTTCTTGATCTTCATTAAGTGCAGAGGAAATTATTATAAATAGCTCTTCATTCTGCACCAGAAACGCATACTTCAGGTGGTTTGGAAGGGTCTTCAGCTCTATTGTTGGTGGTTGTTCCAAGGATGGTTTTGTTATTTTTCTTTCTTCATTCACTATCAACTTGTCTTTTGTTGATGTGATCATCTCATCTTCTTTGGTTTTTTTTTTGGTGATCGCATTTCCTGCTACTATGGATGTGGTCGCATCCTCATCTTCAGTCTTTTCTTCTTCATTCAAACTCAGTTGATCATCGGATTCATTGGGGTTTCCTTCATCAGGATATTTCATGGCTCGGATGATGTCAAACTTCAGCTTCTGTCCATTCACGCTCAGTGTAATCTCTCCTTTGTACACATCAATCTGAGCACGACCAGTGGATAAGAATGGTCGTCCCAGTATGATGGGTACATCCTTGACTACTTCATAGTCCAGGATGATGAAGTCTACCGGTAATATAAATTTATCGATTGTAACTAGAACATCTTTCACCTTCCCTTCTGGATGCACAAGGGATCTATCAGCCAATTAGATAGTCACTGTCGTAGGTGCCAGCTACCCCACATTCAGCCGCTTAAAGATTGAAAGAGGCATCAAGTTGATGCTGGCCACGAGATCGCAGAGCGCTTGACCGATGTATAACCCTCCAATAGAGCAGGGTATAGTGAAACTTCAGAGAGTGTGTCCACCTCTGAAGGAATGGGTGGACACACTCTCTGGTTCCATCGCCTCCTTTACTTCTGTTTCTCCTCGAGCTAACGCAATCTCTGGTTCTAGTGCAATTGGAGCTGTCCGGCTAGGCTTCTTCTTCTCCTCTGCCACAATCTTTCTGCTACGCAACATCACAACTTGACATTCCTCTTTTCCCATACCCCCTGGGTTGCGCGGGAGTTCTGTTGAACTCGGCAGGGCCCCTTGCGGTCTATTCTTGAGTTCCCCCACAATTTGTCCCATATGAATTTTCAGATTGCGGATAGACGTCGCTTGATTCTGAAGCACTATTTCATTCTTGTCAATATATTGCTTCAAAAAACTCTCCAAAGATGAAGATTGCGGTGTCTGCGAACTGTTGGCTGGATTTTGTGCCTGACCATTAGTTCGCAGGAAAAATCCAGGTGGCCTTTCTTTTTGCGCCACTGATTGAAAATTCTGTTGTTGATTTTTCCACGCGAAGTTAGGGTGGTTCCTCCATCTAGGGTTGTACGTGTTGGAAAACGGATTATTCTTCACAAAATAGACTGATTGTGGGTTTCTCGGGCATTCCTCCATTGGATGGCCTTCATCGCAAGTAGCATAACCTGTGGTTGTCTGGTTGATTGCGTTAACTTGCCCACTGTGCATTCCTTGGCTACTGATTGCGATTCCTTGAATCAAATTCATCATCGCAGTCATTTGACTCTGAAGGGATGCGATGGCCTCATTGTTCGTGCCACTGTCCTTGATTCTCAATCTTTGATCGCTTTTTCTCTAGTCTTCATGATTTTTAGAAATGCGATCAAAGATATTCTTGACCTCATCGTAAGTTTTATCTAGCAGATCTCCAGCACGTAGCCGCGTTGTCAGCTGTCTGCGAAGCAGGGTTCAATCTATGGTAGAAAATTTCCATCTGTAAACAGTTTGGTAAGCCGTTATGTGGGCAATCTCTTACCAGCCTCTTAAACCTCGCCCAAGCATCGCTGAGTGATTCATCAATATTCTGTTCAAAATTGGTGATACTAGCCTTCTTCTAGCGTTCTCCGTCGGAGGGAAGTACTTCTTCATGAACTTCTCGACTACTTGTTCCCATGAAGGAATCTCCTCTGGTTCGAAAGAATAAGCCCATTTTCGTGCCTGATCACACAACGAAAATGGAAACAATGTTAATCGAACCTCCTCGGCGGAGATGTTTGGGAACACAAAAGGGTTACAGATTTCAATAAAACTCCGGAGATGGGCGTGCAGATCCTCGGCACGCCTTCCACCAAACTGTCCGGCCGTTTGAATCATCTGCAACATAATCGGTTTCATTTCAAACCTCGATCCGTCCAGAGCTGGCCTCATGATTCCTGAGGACAAATC
>NW_028326448.1:0-26443 GCF_027475165.1 Benincasa hispida
GCTGTTGGTCTTTAGTGGAATACCTGATAGTTAACGGATGGTTGATGCGCTATTTTATGAGGTGAAAATATGGAATGAAATGCGGTGATGGAATTGTGTTGAGCAATAAGCTTTCTCGGTGGAATCCAAGTATAAAGCCCACTGAGTTTCTTGGTAAGTCCAGGGTCGAACTCAGGGACTTGGGAAAACAATATGCAGTGGTAATTTCTCAGAAGACTTTGTTGTAACCAAATAAATCAATAGTTGTTTGGATTGCTGTTTGCGGTAATAAAAATAAACAAATGCGACAGATTTGAGAAAAGTTTGAGTATGTGATAGATGTACTGAGTATGCGAAGGAACAGGTTGAGAAGGTCTTTAACTAGCATTACTTGGTAATGCATCAGACTATGCGATCATGCTACACTCATGCACAACAAATCATTTTCCAATTCAAATGTGAAGCTCCTAAGTCTAGGATGCATGTGTTGAATGAAAAAGTGTCCATAGAGATTATTCCTAAGTCTCTACTTTTTTCCTATGCGATGATGCATGTTGCACACAAAGAGAAGGTGACTGCACACAATCATATCCTATCTCTAGGATGCATGTGATGCGTTAATAGCAGACAGTGCTTATTCCTAAGCTTCTATCTCTTGATTATGCGTTCTAATTTGATTCTCCCGAGCCTAGATTCTAACCTGACTTTTCTAAGCCTAGATCCTGTCTTAGACTACCCTCCCAAGTATCTCTAATGGACGAATGAAGCATACATAATACAAGATAAACACATAGAATGAAGATCCCCAATTATGCTAGTCAAGTGCTTCTCAACCCATTCAACAGATTTAGCTACTCATGCGTAAATAACAGAGAGTGAACAAATATAGAGAAGTAAATTCCATTTCTATAGATGAGTTTGAGTACAAAATAACAATGGAAGATATGGGTAGAGAGCCTGGTAGCAATCCCTTACTTCCCAAGGCTTTTACACTATAAATTCTATTCGGTTCAAAAGATATTCCTACTTCCACAGAAGCTGGCCCTCTCTCTGATCGTGAAGCTTCCGGCACTCTCCTAAGTTCACCGGAACGATCTCTCGGAACATCTCATTTCTCTCGCTTCCGCCTTAAAATAAAAGAAAATCTAAGAGCAAGGCTAAACTATCTAAGGAAAATTCTCTAACTCTTTGAACTTGCTGACCCCTTTTCTGAAGGCTGCCTTCGGTATTTATAGAGCTTCAGGGTGAACGGCGGCTTCTCTCTTATGATTACACAGATGGGGTGACTTTAATTCTCTAACTAATGCGCCGAATATTTGTCACCAAAAAGCTGAGTGTACTTGTTATCGTTAACGGCTTGTCAACTTAATTCGGATTCGACCGTCATCAGCTTTCTGTCCCATTGTGATTAATTATGCCTTTCACCCAGATGCGCCCACCAAGTTGCGCCGGCTCTATGCAGCAATCCTTCTTGAGCAGATGTTTGCGAGCACAAATCAATACAAAGCCTTGCGGTAATGCTGCACTCGACCATTGATTTCTTTTGATCGCGCTTTTCGCCTTGTGTCAACGCATATTCTGCATAAAAATACAAATATTAATTGTTTCTATGCGATGAATGCATGCGACTACAATGTTATGAACTTAATGCTTTTTGGACGCAATCTAACATATTTTATCAACACAAACCTTCATTGTTTAATAACTTAGCATTGTATTAACGTGCATTTCTGCCCGTTATCAATGATGGATCTCATGGCTAAAGAGTTTAGTCAGCTATTCAAGGATTAATGGAGCTTCGAGCCACAAGTCCATTAGGTCCCCTGGGTAGCTTGGATAAAGTTGAAAACCAATGTTTGGGTTAATTTGAAATGTTCAAATTGACAACATGAAGTTCGATTATATATGATATAATTGACTAAATGTATGAGATACATTATTTTGGAGGAAATTAGATATAAATATGATTTATATCAAGTAGAGGAGAAAATACTATAGTAGATATGTGAATCAGCCCTTAAGGGAGTTATCTATCTACTTACCCCTGCCTAGGGGATGGAGTGAAATCTATCTTGTGTAGCTGAGTTCCCAGCTCCCAAATCAGACGAATCCCCAAAATGGTAGGTTTGAATCGGTGACTTGGCCACTCGTACCCATACAAATCAAAGGACCGCCCTCAATGGTAGGAGTTCCCAACTTACTCAGGATTGAGGTCATGTTACCTATGGTCATCCTAATGAAGTGACGTCTCTGTCATGAACAGTGTTATATAACGGGACGTTAAAACTTCATGGTCAGGTCTTATACAAACTCTTTGTATAGGATGCCCCCGCCCGCATGTACACAACACGAATGATCAGGATTAGACCATCTATGACAAGTCACAACACTTGTAACCATTCCACAAAGTGGGCCGCATCCGTAGTGTTACCGGATAAGGTTTCCCTCCTATATACATATACTACATACCATTTTTGTTATCACTCAAGACATGATCCACTGTTGGGGTTGATGCCCTAAAATCTCGTGTCTTGTAGTTTGTAAATAGTATGTATGAACATTTGTGTTGTTAATATATGATATTTACTTCACATCTTGTATTTTGCTCAGTTATTTGTTTTATTTGCTTTACCACAAACCAATAAACATAAAATCCCTGGTTATCTGTATGAGACTCAAGCATGTATGTGGTGACATACAAGTGGATCATGTCTTGAGCGATAACCAAAATAGTCTGTAGTAAATGGATAAAGTAGGGAAACCTTATCTTGGTAACGCTACGGACGTGGCCCGCTTTGTAGAATGGTCACAAGTGTTGTGACTTGTCACAGATGGTCTGTTCCTCATCATTCGTGTTGGGACATGCGAGCGGGGGCGTCCTATACAAAGATTTTGTATAAGACCTAACCACGAAATGTTAACGTCTCATTATATATCGTTCATGACAGAGACTTCACTTCATAAAGATGACCATAGGTAACATCACCTCAATCCTGAATGAGTTGGGAACTCCTGCCATTGAGGGCGGTCCTTTGATTTGTATGGGTGCGAGTGGCCAGGTCGTCGATTCAAACCTACCATTTTGGGGATTCGTCTGATTTGGGAGATGGGAACTCAGCTACACAAGATGGAATTTACTCCTTCCCCGAGGCAGGGATAAGTAGATAGATGGCTCCCTTAAGGGATGATTCCGGGGCTTGAACGATGTGGCGCCACACATCTTTTCTTGGCCCGAAGGTGTTCACACATAGTTGGACTATGTTGTATTGTTCATTAGAGGAATCCGTGGTACTTAAGGAGTGAGATGTAACTACAGGGGCAAAATGGTAAATTGGCCCAACTGTACTTACGAGCATCTGTGAAGGGTCATCTTACTCATGATTAGTTATATCCGATGGACACAAAAATATATCTGCGGTAAGAAGAGTTCAGCTGTTGGTCTTTAATGGAATCACTGTTAGTTAACGAATGGTGGATCTCATGGCTAAAGAGTTTAGTCAGCTATTCACGTACCGTTGGAGCTTCGAGCCACAGGTCCATTAGGTCACCTGGGTAGTTTGGATAAAGCCGAGAACCAGTGTTTGGATTAATTTGAAATGTTCAAATTGACAAGAGGAAATTCAATTATATATGATATAATTGGACTAGTTAATTATATATGATATAATTGGCTAAATGTATGAGATACATAATTAGATATAAATATGATTTATATCAAGTAGAGGAGAAAATATTATAGTAGATATGTGATATCAAACTATAGGATATAAATATAATATGATTATATTTATTAATTAAATTAATTGATTAATTATTTGATAATTAATAGATTTATCCACGTTTGGTCGTGGGAAGTGGGCTGCAATGGTTATGGTAACCGGCGGATTAAAATGAAAATCGTTTTCATTTTTATCAATTGTGCATTCGTATTATCGCCGCGCCCAAAAAGAATCCGTGAAAGCGATCATGAGAGCCTATACGATAGAAGCACGTCCGTCTAAACGATCGTCTACCTCACATTTTCTCTAAACGATCGTATACGTTTTTCCTAAATGATCATTCAGTCTTTTATACACGATCGTGTAGCTCTACTATACGATAAGCATTTCCTCTATACGATAGCAGAGTTTCATCTCCCACTTGCTTATCATCTACACGACGCCTTCTTTTCCGTACTCTACGAAACTTACCAAAGGCCACTCTTTGGGTTTTTTACGCTGAGGATACCAGGGTTTCTCTTGTGGTGGTGTCGTCCCCGCTGCAGTGTTTGTGTACTTTCTGATCGTGCTGTTGCAGTCGACATACTCGTCGGGTGCTGGTAGATCCGTTGGAGGTTTCCGCTGCTTAGGGTTCAGACGTTCAAAGAGTGTCTTCATCTGGTATGAACCCTTTCCTTGTTGATTTTTACTGTATTTTGAGCATGCCGATAATTAGATTATATACGTAATTGTATGTGTTGAATGTATGTCATTTATGTTTCAGTCACTGTGAAATCGGAGAGATTTAAACCCGCTCATGGAACTCTTGGTATGAGATCCTTCAATTGGTATCAGAGCCAGGTTTCTGATACTCTGATTTCATCTGTTGCAACGAAATAACGTATACATTCATGGTGGGTGCATTTCTACGTTGTTTTAAATGTTAATTCTGCTGTGGATGTGACGGATTAATGGATGTTTTCGGGATGAATTGTCTTGGTTTGTTTAATTCCTTTTACATTTGCAGTTGTTTGTAAAGGCCTCTGCGTTTTTGGGCATAAATAATCATAGTCGAGTTTGCATTCAAAATGTTTGAAGTCTTGAGTTGTTCGTCGAAGTTTTGGGCAAAGGTCATGGCTTTTCGAGGAAGGAGACGATTCACAGTTGATCACATCGTGTAGAAGAAATTCTACGCGATCGTTGTCCATCGCATCGTGAAGATGAAGGAGTATGCAATTGCAGTTGAACTCCTCAGTTAAACGATGGGGTATGCGATCAAAAGTTGGTCGTATCGGGTTGACGATTGGGCATACGATCACTAAGTATCGTTTAATACGCGCATGCGCTAGACGATCATTTAGGTCAGCAAGCTTTATCGCTTAATAACTGACTAAACGATCGTTTAGCATCGCAAGGTAAATCGTTTACCAAGTTGCACACATCGGTTAGACGATGTGGTGCTTGCGTATTGTTTAAAGCGCGCTAGATGATCATTTAGGTAAGCAAGCTTCATCGCTTAGTAACTGACTAAACGATCGCTTAGTAACTCCAGGTAAATCGTTTACCTGTCGTCGCACTACACGATCGCATGGATGATCAGGCTTCACAGCTTTGTCGTTGTCTACGCGATCGTTTGCTAATGTTCCTATCGTCTAGTGCGTACTGAATGATCGTCTACCTACTGGAGTTTGCTACACGATGAAGACCTCCTGGCAGTTCAAGATTCGGTTCGCCTGTGAACCGGTTTGCTCAATAAGAAATGTAATAGATAGGGTTTTTCATTCCGATTTTTTTGGCTTAAAGGCTCGTCTCGGTCCATTAATCTCTTTGTTTAATACATGCGATGTATGTTTTATATGTCATATGGTATGCACATATAGTAAATCCCACCTTAGGTTATGCAATGATCATGCATCATCTCTTTATTGTAATTGTTATAATTTAGAGAAGCATGATTTTTAATTATGTAAGTACATGGTCATGTATCATATAATATAAGAGTTATATTTATGCATGCATAAAAAGAATTGGCATGCATCATCTTTATATTATAATTGTTATAGTATAAGGGTGAATGATAGCATGTTTGCTTGGTTATTACGCGTAATATAAAATTATATAGTAATGACCAGACATTGCATGAAGCATGACACATAGGTTACTTTATAAATGTTATAAACGCCTTGTTATGCGCAATGTTTTTTAGTTGTTTCTTTTTAAGAGTTAAAGAGAAATTAGAACTAAAAGAAATAAGAAAGACATGCATGTTCACTTAGGTTTAATTCATGGTTTTAAAATGTTTAAAACTTGGATCACATAGACATAAGATCACGGTTCTAATATGATTAGCAACCCTAAGGCTTTAATCTTTTAATCAGTTTAATAGGATTAAATTGGCTAATAAAAGGTTAAAGTGTAGCAAATCTATCTATAAGGGACTTTTGTCTAAGGCGGGTTTTGTCTAGGCTGGGGTATTTAAGTTGATAGAAACGTAACACCCCTACCTGGGAACTTACCTGGAATGGTGAATTAGATAGATTTGATGCATGCATGCAAGTTAAGGAAAGTCCATTAAAGTGTTTAAATGTCACTACTTGAATATGTTTATATTTCATAAACAAACGTTGTTTATGAGAAAGCTTTAAAAAGACCACTTAGACTAAAATCAGTAGTTGGATTGTCTAGGTTAATGAATCCCTAGGTAGAACATTCAGTGGGAGGTACTTAGGGGAAAGATGCTTCACTTACATGTTTCACTTTTCTCCTAAAGTCCACACCGTGAGATATATCCTCGGCCTCGCGGCACCTTTGGCGTGTTCCCCCAATGGATGGTGTTTGGGTAGGTCAATATCAAGGTGGATGGAGAGAATGTTCATAGTAAGTGGGAGTGGGAAGTGCGACAGTACATCCCTCGGTCTCCCTCGTTAGGTCGAATAAAGTTACTGCGCATCGCCTCGAGGCACCCTGGGAGTGTACCCCTAAAGGATGGCAGTTTTGCGCATTTCTTTATTTGATCTCCTCTAAGAGGATAAGGTAACTTAGTCTCTTGTCCTAATCTGTCTTTCCTCTACGGTAAGCTCATTAGGGCAGGACTCTGGCACCGAAAATGAGGGGTTACACTTACACGGAATAGTTAAAGGTTAACGATTATGGACGAAAAAAATGGTGGTTGTTAGGTTCAGTTCCAAGAGTTGGTTCTGCCTAATGGTTGAGAATGTCTCATCTCATTGAAGGGGCAACTGATCACCCCACCGGTGGCATTTGTCCTGACTCACTAGGGCATCATTGCAAAATAGAAGTCTACAACTTAGGGTACTTGAAACTGTTTTGCAAAACAAATTGGTTTAAAAGTGGTTTAGCAAAATCTAATAAAGATTTGTTTATTTTTTCAGCAAATATTTCAAATGGCTACAACCACCTTATCGTTGTTAAGAATCGAAAAATTAACTGGCAATTTTTCAACATGGAAACACATGATCACGATGATCCTAATCATCGAGGATCTCATGTTCACTCTCACGGAGTCTTGTCCTCCTATTCCAGCTCCAAATGCTTCTCAAAATGTTTGGGAGGCATACGAGCAATGGACAAGGGCGAATGAGAAGGTATGAGCCTATATCTTGGCAAGTCTTTCCGACGTCTTGGCCAAGAAGCATGAGCCTATGGTATCAGCCCGTGAGATCATGGTGTCCCTACGGGGGATGTTTGGACAACCGTCTAAACAGCTTATGCCTGAGGCTCTTAAATACATATTCAAATCCAAAATGCAAGAAGGCACCTCTGTTCATAAACATGTGCTAAACATGATGGTTCACTTCAATGTGGCGGAGTTGAATGGGTCTACCATCGATGAGGGCAGCCAAGTTAGCATAATCCTGCATTCTTTGCCGGAGAGCTTCCTGCACTTTGTTAGCAATGTGATTCTTAACAAAGTGAAATATAACCTTACAACTCTCCTTAACGAGTTGCAGACATACCAATCTTTACTGAAAAGTAAAGAGAGGCAGAAGGGTGAGGCAAATGTTGCTTTATCCTCAAGGACGTTCCATAGAGGTTCGACCTCGGGAACGAAGTCTGCACCTTCTACTTCTAACTCTGGAAAGGGGAAGAAGAAGAAGGGTGGTAAGGGAAAAGGGAAGGCACCTACTAACCCATCGCTTGTCGCCCCGAGGAAGCGTCCACCAGTTGCTAAGGGAAAGTGTTTCCATTGCAACCAAGATGGACATTAAAAGAGGAACTATCCTCGGTATGTGAAGGAGAAGAAAGCAGCTAAGGCTAAGGCCAAGACAGATAAAGGTAAATGTGTTTTACTTGTGCTTGAAACTTGTTTAGTGGAGAATGATGATTCAGCCTGGATAATTGATTCAGGCACCACTAACCATGTTTGTTCTTCTTTTCAAGGGATTAGATCTTGGCGACAGCTGGAGGCTGGTGAAATGACAATGCGAGTAGGCACTATGCACGTCGTCTCAGCTGTGGTAGTGGGAGGACTCCAGTTAGCTTAATAGAATAGGTTTCTAATTTTAAATGATGTATATATTGTTCCTGAACTAAAAAGGAACCTTATTTCTGTAAAGTGCTTATTGCAATGTAAATACACTGTTTCTTTTAATTTGAGTAAAGCGTTTATTCATAAAGATGGGGTTTTTATTTGCACAGCAATTCTGGAATCAAATTTATATGTGCTAAGGCCGTTAGCCATTAATTCCCTCCATAATATAGAAATGTTCAAAACTGTCGTAACTCAATCAAAACGTCAACGAATTTCTCCAAAAGAAAATGCCCGACTTTGGCATCTACGTTTAAGGCACATCAATCTCAATAGGATTGAGAGATTGGTGAAGAATGGACTTCTAAGTGAGTTAGAAGAAAATTCTTTACCTGTGTGTGAATCTTGCCTTGAGGGTAAGATGACTAAACGACCTTTTACTGGAAAAGGTTCTAGAGTCAAGGAGCCTCTTGAGTTAGTACCTTCTGACCTTTGTGGTCCTATGAATGTGCGAGCCCGAGGTGGCTATGAGTATTTTATCAGTTTTACTGATGATTACTCAAGGTACGAGTATGTTTATCTTTCGCAACAGAAGTCTAAATCCTTTGAAAAGTTCAAAGAGTTTAAGGCTGAAGTTGAAAACGCATTGGATAGACGGATTAAAACACTTTGATTAGATCGAGGTGGAGAATTTTTGGACTCCGCATTCCAGGACTATTTGATAGAACATGGAATCGTTTCCCAACTCTCAGCGCCGGGTACACCTTAGTAGAACGGTGTAGCGAAGAGGAGAAATAGGACCTTGTTAGACATGGTTCGCTCGATGATGAGTTATGCTTCCTTATCGAACTCGTTTTGGGGTTTCGCAATGGAGATTGCAGTGTACATACTCAATTGTGTTCCCTCTAAGAGTGTTACAAGAACACCTCTAGAGTTGTGGAATGGGCATAAAGCTAGTTTACATCATTTCTGCATTTAGGGTTGCCCTGCACATGTGCTTGAGGCTAATCCCAAGAAGTTGGAACCACGGTCGAGATTATGCCTCTTTGTAGGCTACCCTAAAGGTACACGAGGGGGTTATTTTTATGATCCAATGAAAAATGGGGTGTTTGTTTCAACAAACACTACTTTCCTAGAGGAGGATCATATAAGGGAGCATAGTCCATGGAGCAAAGTCGTGCTGCATTAGCTTTCCAATGAAACTAGTGAAACTTCAACAAGAGTTGTTGAAGAGCCTGCTACATGAACAAGAGTTGTTGATGGGAGTTCATCCAGTAGGTAGGTTCCACCTCAAGAGTTGAGGGAACCTCGACGTAGTGGGATGGTTGCAAACCCACCCGTTCGTTATCTGGGTTTCACAAAAATCCTTGCTATAGTAGCAGATGGCGACATTGAGTATCCATTGTCTTATAAGAAGGCAAAGGAGGATGTTGATCGGGATGAATGGGTCAAGGCCATGGATCTCGAGATGGAGTCGATGTACTTCAACTCAGTATGGGATCTTGTGGATTCGCCTGATGGGGTTTGCCCTTTACTAGCGTAAACGAGGTGTTGATGGGAAGGTACAGACCTTCAAGGCTCGACAGCATTTTTTCTCTGTTGCTGGATGACATGGGCTTCCAGTTGAATTTTTATGTTATTCCTCCTGGAATGTGATAGTACTGAGCATGTATTGGGAGAGTGCAGAGTGTCCCCAACTCTTTCTTGCTCTTGGTTTTATGAAACGTAGGGTTTAAAGTTTGTTGTGATTCTGCGGTTTATTGTGAATATGCGAAATTAGAGATTTGGACCTCTTTGTTGACCGAATTCTTAAAATCCAGAGTGGATTGTTGTGATTGGGGGATGAATTGGAGTCTTGATCCTAAAAACTTTCTTCTGGATTATTTTTGGGTTGTATCGTGTCTTAGGTGGGTTTATTTGGTTGATTGAGTGCGATTTAGAAATGAACTACTCACTTCAACTTGGAATAAGAAAAATATCTAGCTCTTGGATTATGAGTAGAATGAACTGTTAATTGATCGGTTTGATGAATTGTAAGCTGAGTTTATGAATACTCTCTCTCTCTCTCTCTCATTCATAGACACTAGGCATGCACAGAGATACATATGTTCAAAGAAATTGTTTGCAACTATGTTTTGGTACTGTAGTTCCAGTCTCCCAGATACTGTTTTTTTTTTTTTTTAACGACATCAAGATTCAGGACACATTAAGTGTGTGGGGGTGGGGTGATGTAATTTCCAGGCTTAACATTGCATGGTTTCATGTACAGAACCTAACCTGGAGAGTTTGATTGATGCAGATAAAGGTGTGAAGTTAACAGATTTGTGAATGGCGGTGGCAGATACACAAAATCCTCTTCAAGGAGAAACCACGTGCGGTACTCTACTGCAGAAACTGCAAGTAAATAAATTACACTGTTGATCATTTGCTTCCTCTACCCCATCTAAAAATTTTCTATTGGACTGACCGAAGATTATCTTAGGAAATTTGGGATGAAGTTGGTGAAAGTGATGAGGAACGAGATAAAATGCTGCTTCAGATAGATCAAGAATGTTTGGATGTCTACAAAAGAAAAGTAGAGCAAGCTGATAAGTCAAGGGCAAAACTTTTGCAGTCCTTATCAGATGCAAAGCATGAGCTTTCTAGTCTTCTATCTGCTCTTGGTGAAAAAAGTTTTTCTGAATTTGTGAGTAAATGATTTATATAATCCCGTTTATATCTGAAATTGCTGATGCATTTATCTGGTGATTCATATCAAGTTCTGTTCTCTTCTTTTAATTACAGCCTGAGAAGGATTCTGGAACAATCAAAGAACAGCTTGCAGCCATAGCTCCAGCCCTCGAACAGCTTTGGAAACAGAAAGAGCAGAGGGTTAAGGAATTTTTTGACGTACAATCAGAGATTCAGAAGATATGTGGGGAGATTGCTGGAAGTTTAAACCTTAGCGATAATCCAGTAGTAGATGAATCTCAACTTTCGGTAGAAAAGCTCGACGAATACCATTCCCAACTTCAGGAACTGCAGAAAGAAAAGGTGAAGTTCTATTTTGGGGGGCAATCTATTTATTTATCTTTCTTCCTTCAACAAGCCAATCTTTGATCATTTATTCAAATCTGAACAGAGTGAAAGGTTGCACAAAGTCCTTGAATTTGTGAGCACCGTGCATGATCTGTGTGCTGTCCTTGGAATTGATTTCTTTGCCACTGTAACTGAGGTTCACCCAAGCTTAAATGATGCAACTGGTGTGCAATCTAAAAGCATTAGCAATGATACTTTATCCAAGCTGGCAAAGATGGTCTTAGCATTGAAAGAAGACAAAAAGCAAAGGCTACATAAGGTAAATTTAATATTCTGGACTTGTTATTATAAAGATGAGTTTTGGGCACCTTCTAATTGGAAGACTTCTTAAAAATATATACTTTTCTTAAAACGCTATGTATAAAAATTGCTTTTAACTAAAACATTTGTGTTTTTCTCTAATCAAAAGTTCATTTGATTGCCTTACATCTGAAGTGAGTGATTCTACAAATGCTAAATTAGCATAAAATAATATTAAAGTGATTTACAATCAACCACATTATATTCACTTTTTGGACAATCAAGTTCAAAATTGATTCTTCAAAAATTGATTTAAAACCAATTTAATGATTTCAAAAGTGTTTCTTATTCATTACCGAACACTTTAGATTCTTTAAGGAACACGTTAGATCCTTCAAAGTTACTGAAGAAGTAGATCCAAACACACACTAAAGAAGAGAATTAATTACATTTGCTTTGCTTCCCTGGTGCAAAATATGAAACCAGGCGTTTTTTTTTTTTTTATGTGAAACTTATATCGTATTCTCTGTATCGATCATATTTACCATTTAAACTGATATTCAGATGAACTTTTTTTACAGTATTCATCTAGTTTAAAATTTTAAAATTTGAAATCTTTCCACTAAAATGTCTCTTATTTTTATCATCAAAATGATATTAGAATTACAACTACCTGTGGTATGGCATCTAGATTGAATTTATTGCTTTAGTCAACATTAAAGTGGGAACAGATCTATGCCATACTCTGACTGTTCCTTAGCTGGGTATGCATTTTCTCCTTTATTTGCAACTAGTATATAAAAATGTATGGGAAACTTGAGCTTTTTAGAGCTTGAACCAGTGCATGGGCAACTCTACCTCTACAACATTTCAACAGTACTTGTATCTGTCAGTTGTAGGGTAAAGATAACCTTTATTTTGTACATTCTCATACGTATTGGAGCTTGCACTATTTTGCCTCTAGATTATGATGATGTGATATTGCCGACGTGAAGTACTATGTATTTCTTCAGTTAACTTCTTTATTATTTTGCCTTTTAACTTCGTATTATTTTGTATTGTCTTATACAGCTTCAAGAATTGGCAACTCAGCTGATTGATCTTTGGAATCTGATGGATACCCCGTCAGAAGAAAGAAGTTTGTTTGACCATGTCACATGTAATATATCAGCATCAGTAGATGAAGTGACTGTCCCAGGGGCTCTTGCTCTTGATTTGATTGAGCAGGTATTTGAGTCTTCTGTAGATATCTTGCTGTAAATTTGAATAGGTGTGGCTGTTGACTGTTTTTTTGTACTATGTGTTAAATTTATAAGGCTGAGGTGGAGGTTGAGAGGCTTGATCAACTCAAGGCTAGTAGGATGAAGGAAATTGCGTTCAAGAAGCAATCTGAACTTGAAGAGATATTTTCTCACGCTCACATAGAAATAGACCCAGAGGCAGCTCGAGAAAAAATTATGGCACTAATTGATTCTGGTAATGTTGAGCCTGCTGAATTACTGGATGACATGGACGACCAAATAGCAAAGGCCAAAGAAGAAGTTCTCAGCAGGAAAGAAATATTAGACAAGGTTGAAAAATGGATGTTAGCATGTGAAGAAGAGAGCTGGCTAGAAGACTACAATCGGGTACTTGTCCTTTCCTGCTTGGTATTATAAATATTAGCTAATATAAAAACTTCCGATTACGTTGATTTGCCTATATAAACTCTCTTTGATTTCAGGACATTTTGCACTGATTGCCAGTTTATAATTTTCTGTGGAATTGCCATTTCGTAATTCCCGGAACTGTTTCAGTCTAACAATGATTTCATGAGAAAATAGCTATTTTTAATTTACTGGACATGGCTGGGCACTTGATTTTTTATTTTATTTTATTTTTAAAATTGTGCATAAACCCATAATATCAAGCACATATTATAGATTTCAATGCCTAGCGCAGGATATTGAATGCAGCCATGGAAGATTTGTTTCTGCATGGCTGTAGTTACTTGGTAAATTTACAGATCTAAATTGTGGATTTTGCTTTCCTAAAAATTAACTGGAAAAAACTTACAATCACAAATTTACTTCTTATGATGGTTGATAAAACTTACAATCACAAATTTACTTCTTATGATGGTTGATACATCATGTCAGTTTCACAGTTGAAACTTTGAATGCCGCTCCCAAAGACTCAGACTAAAATGTATATGCTATTTTTAACATCTAAAAAATACTGGACTCGTCTTTTGTTGTGTTTTGACACCATTGTGGCGTCACCTTGTAGGATGATAATAGGTACAATGCCAGCAGAGGGGCTCATTTGAATCTCAAACGTGCAGAGAAAGCTAGAATTCTGGTCAACAAAATTCCAGGTTTGTTGTAAATACATATGCGGACATCAATATTCGCCTTATGATTCCCTGGATATTAATGCTTGGCTGTTCTTGATGGCTTGTTTTATGTAGCTCTTGTTGACACTTTAATTGCCAAAACTCGGGCTTGGGAGGAAGATCGTGGGATATCGTTTATTTACGACGGTGTTCCTCTCCTTGCCATGCTAGACGAATATACCATGCTCAGGCATGAAAGAGAGGAAGAAAAACGACGATTGAGGGTAAATTGTTCCAAACCTCTTTGACATTTATGTTCCCATACGTGTTACTTATTCCCATACGTGTTGCTTATTCCCATACGTGTTACTTTTGGTTTGACATTGCCTCAACCAAACACCCTCGTTCTTGCCCTTAATGGCCTCTTACGGTGGACACTTGTAGGACCATAAAAAATTCCATGAGCAGCAAACCACAGACCAAGAGATCATCACCAATTCAAGGCCTAGCCCTGCTCGACCCATTGGTACAAAGAAGGCAGCGGGGCCTCGTGCGAATGGAGCTGCAAATGGAACACCTAGCAGCAGACGGTTATCGCTTAATCAAAATGGATCTAGATCAATGAACAAAGATGGCAAAAGGGACAGTATGAGACCAATGACACCGGTGAAATACGACGCAATCTCGAAAGAAGACTCTGCCTCACACATTTCAGGTACCGAACCTGTTTCATCTTCACCATGAGAATAGAAGAGAAGTAACTGATAATAGGCCTATATAATACCATCTGTAATATTTGTAGTTGCTGCTGTAGTGGACATGTTCCACAAAATAACGAAAGTTAATGATGATGAGAGTGGATGTTCTTTGTAGTTGTGTATGTTAGAAGTTGGAAGGTTTGTGGGTCAATGTTAGTAGTTATTTTGTCCTAAATCTTTGTACTCTACTGTCCAAAAATGGGGGCAATACAGCTCTTTCTACAGTTAGTTAATCCTCCATGGGCGAGTTCTTTTTGGTTTTTTTTTACTAATCCAGTTCCATTAGACTCTGATGTGATTTGTGTTTTGTATGGCTTTCACTTTCTTACATCTTTGCCGAGCGAAGATGCTTTGATTGAAGCTCTGTCACACCAATATGCGGATTCCTCGAAGTGCATTAAGTAAACAAGTTTCTTGTTCTTTTTTTCCTAATAAAAAGGTTGAATTAATTTGGGAAATTGTGATGTATAATAATTTAAAATTTGATAATAGGGTTTTTTTAAAGGTTTAAGTCTTATGTAGCTGGTAAATTTATTTATTTAGTACGGTTAATTCCCATTTAAATCTTCAAATTTAGGCGTTTTCAACAAATGTATAGAGATGTGTTACAACAAACATCTAAATTTTGTATGCAACTATTTATTATTTTTTTATTTAAATTTGTTTTATATGTATAGGCATTCGGACATAACTCAATTGGCATGGGATAATATGGAAAGAATACAAGTCAGGGTATTTTCATCACGATATAATTAATAAATCTTATTAAAATATACATTTAGTCATTTTTACTAAAGAACATTGTTTTAGTCCTTAGGCATCGTCGCTTCCAACCACCACTTCAACAGTCGTAACAACACTTGTAGTCTTATCTATGTAGACGCATGGCAAGCTGAGCAATAGAGAAGTTTTTTCCGTTTTCGTTCCCACTCCCTATTTCAATCTCTAT
Organism: Benincasa hispida; assembly: GCF_027475165.1. Taxonomy (NCBI): domain Eukaryota; kingdom Viridiplantae; phylum Streptophyta; class Magnoliopsida; order Cucurbitales; family Cucurbitaceae; genus Benincasa; species Benincasa hispida. The sequence continues at coordinate 15,506 of NW_028326448.1, forward strand.
TTCCTCGAAATCTTTTGTAGGGATCGAGGTGAGGATTCTTTAAGAGAGAATTCATGGAGATTGGGTTCCCTTGTGAGAAAAATTTGAGAGATTGTCAGAAATAACACTATCAAATTTTTACTTTTCAAAATTAGCACACTTTTTTTAAAACTCGTTAAATTAATTTTTCTCACCTATCTTGGGCGAGATCGACCACCGAGATTCAATTAAAGAACCAAGTTTTTCTAACTTATTATTTTGGGGCCTTCTCGGTCGGATAGTATTAACACCAAGATTCTACTAATTTTTTCAAATATCATATAATCTTTTCAGATGTTATACCAAATCTTATATTTCATTTTTTTTCCAAATTTGATTATTTTTACTAAATCTTATACCAAAATTTTACATAATTTTTCAAATATGTACCCTAATTTTTTGTTTCTACAATTATATGACTACTTATTATTTTCAAATGGATCTCAAGTACATTGTGATTTTTAAATTTTAGAAAAGATCAAGTTTTGCACATGAAAAAAAAACTAAAATTTAAGAAAACATAAAGAATCTCGGTGTTAATTTTGCCCAAGATTTCACTGAGAAAGTCCAATTATATAGATCTCGGTGTTAATTTTACCCAAGATACACTGAGATTCTTTGTATCTCCTTATTTTTCTTATTTATTTTTTTTTTGACAAAATTTGATTTTTGGGTTGAAAGATTTGAAAAATTATGTAAATTTTGATATAAAATTTGGAAAGATTATATAATATTTAGAAAAATGGATAGAATCTCAGTGTTAACTGCCTGGGATTTGACCGAGAAAGCCCAAAACAATCAATAAGTTAAAAAAAGTTAAATTTCTATGTAAATCTCAGTGGTCGATCTCAAGCGAGATGGACCGAGAAAAACTATTATAATGAATTTTCAAAATAGGTGTTAGTTTTGAAAGATAAAAACTCGAGGAGGCTATTTTTGACAATTTTCCAAAAATTTCCCATTTGTTTCTCTTTAAGTAAAGTACCTTTTTTTTTAAAAAAAAATCTTTAGTTTATTTTCAACCAAATAAAAATTTCAAAAATTTATATAATAAAATGAGTCTTTCCGTCAAGGGAGAAAAGTCTTCTTGCTCACACACACGAGGAATATAATCTTCGTCCCCATCCTTGTGTAGCCGTCGGGGAGAAAAATCTTCTTGTTGCCTCCCTCATTTCCGGTCTAGTCGAGGATTCCCCACTATCCACGGGTAAAATGGACATATATACTTATAGAGATGGAATTATTGGTCCTTAACAAAGTTCTTCAAATCACGACGAATATGTGGGGCTATTTGAGGCGTTGTGTTTAAGGGGATCAGGGCAGAGAATTTTCGGGTCGGATTCAATTAAAAAGTTGGTTTTATATTATGAATATTAGGGGCTATTTGAGGCATTGTGTTGAGTTCTAAATTCTGAAGTTAGTATGTTTGGGGAGTTAATTTGTATTTGGAGTTAGAAAGTCTGTTTTTAGGGTGCAAAGTTGTTTATTTTGGAGTTAGAAAGTTAACGTTTAAGCTGCAAAGTTGAGTTATTAAGTCAGGGGTATCTAGTGCAATTTTTTGTAATAAAAAAATATTAATTTTTTGTGGTTGATTTTGTTTGCTTAACTTTTTGTTAACCCTTCAATTGCTCATTGATTTTTTCAAATTTCTAACACTCAGTTGAGATGCTAACTTAAAACATTCACATATATTTTAAAATTCTATACTTGTAACCATTGTACTTTTGGTAGAAAAACTATGCTTGTTTCATACCTAGGATAAACTTACAATATATGTTCACATGAATTGAATGTATAAGTGTAATATGTACCCCAAAAAAAAAAAAAAAAAAAAAGTAGGCCATTAAGGAGTTTGAGGCTTTTTATGGCATCTTATGTCAAATTTTAGGTTAGCGTTTATTATGCATGTAACTAGTGTTGGTGATGTGACAAAAGTTCCACATTGGCAAGATGAGGGGATTATCATTTATACATAAGGTGAGAACAACTATCTCTAATGGTATGAAGCCTTTTGAATTAAACAAAAACTAAAGCCATGAAAGTTTATGTTAATATATGATCATTGGAGTTGGTTGTTGTGGCCGATGGATGGAGCTATTGGAAACATTGAAGGAAGGAAGATAGAGGGGAAAGATTGAATTTCTCCATCAATGTGCAAACACTTCTTTAATTCTTTATAAATCCTTCTTTAAATAGTTAATTCATGTTGGAAATGGCAAGACCCTCAGAACGACAAATAGTAAATCCGTCAAGGCATGACGGTCAAGCGAAAGAAAAAAACCTGCAAAACAGAAACTCATTATAGGCTGAGTTTTGGAGCTCGCTCTCTTTAAGACGATTTGGGGCTCTGCCCAAGTGTGCAAGCAGGTCTGAAAAGTGTCACGTCGTCCCCAGGATAAAATAGCCAAATGAAACCCAATCGGAAATGTACTAACACTAAGATGGAGGAGAGGAAAAATGAAGTGGGAAATGAAAAAATGAATTATATGTTACGAACTGAAGGTAGCGAAAAGGGCGCTCCGCCATAAAACGTGCGCGGATGGAATGGGATGGGTGGGAAAAACGTGGACGGATCGAGCGAACCGTTTCATTCTCTCCAAAACATGGGTACCCCTTGGGGCCCAAACCTAAAACATAAGGTTGGAGTACATAAAGGAGACGTTCAACACCAAATTTTCCAATGTGGGATTCTCCAACCAAAAAAGTTGGTTCTCTCTAGTTTTGAAAGTTAAATTTTCACCCAATAATCCTCACTTAGAAATTTAAACAAAAAGAAAAGAGAGGAAAGATTTTCATCAAGCATTTTCAGTCTATACAACACTGTGCATAAGCAAAGGTGTCTTATGACTTGAACCTTTACATAGTGTAGATGATTCAGAATATACTAGAGTAACCCTTGGTTTTGAACTCTATCTTTAACAGCATCTCACACAGAGTGTTATTTGGGTGTAGTATTGCCACATCTCTTACCAGATTACCTTCCTAACCTGGATGGAATGGTGACTGCAGCAGTTACCAACCCTTTTGCTGGCACTTACTGCCTATCTTACCTGTTAAATTTTGCTTAAACCCTGAATACATACATATTAACTCAAAACTTAACACATTTATATTACAGGGTTTCGCAACATTGTTTATACATGGATATTACAACTTAATGACCCCCATCAAGAATACTAGTCACTAGACAGACACATGTGTACTAACTAATACAGGTCTTCAAATACGCTTCCTTCAACCTATTCCTTTGAGTGGCAGAGCAGCAGCAGAAAAGTCTTTTGGAAACTGACCCCTACCTGAAAGGAAAACATTTGAAAACACGAGTTAGAAGTCCAGTGAGTGACTTAATTAAACATAAATCTCATGCTTAAACTGAAAGCTCGAAAACATAATACTGGAACTAAAATATACCAAGCAAACGTGTACATAAAACCTTTAAAACCATTGTATCTGAAACCTGAATCTTAGCTAAGAATGAACATTCATCACTCTAATTCCCAGTGCCAAGCCATGGCCAGATGAGACCTCTACTTTGATCTCTTCATACTGAACTATGGCTAGGAGAGATCCCTAAGTTGATTTCTTTAAATATACCGATGGGCATCTCAAACAGCTTCCTCTAAATATTAACATTGATAACTACTCTTAAACACCATTAAACATCATTATTCCCTAGTTGAGAACGAGCATACATCGTTCTAGCTCCTAATGTCTGTTATCGGCCACGAGACCCATGCTTCGTCCTTTCTTTGCTGGTTTATGGCCTAGTAGACCCATACTTCGGCCTCTCCTTCAGAACTACCCACGTGCACGTGGAGGTTTCTATGTATCGTCAACACCTTAGGTACATTTATTCAGATACCTTTCTTACCTTTAGTATTTCTTTTCATTATGTTTAGGAATACCAACACATGTATTTTGGCAATCTTAGGTATTTAAACATAGTACATCAAGCTTCACTCAACCTTAGTTTTAACCCTAACGCATGCTTCATACTTTGTAAAATAAGTTGGCTTAAATCGTGTTGAACTAGCTTGTAAAAACCATTAGCATGCATTAGACATGGAAAACATACTTGGAAAAATCATACATTAGTAACATCATGCATTGATCATGCTTTCAATCATAGAAATAAGTTGCTTGGAATCAAATAAAATTTAGCATGAGAATAACCTTGCTCAATCCCTCGACGTCGTATTACTTACGTGCACGTGCTCATAACTGAGTACCGTCATACTTTAGGTACTTAACTAGGATACTTCCTCATTGTCCTTCAGTATCCTTAGGATACCTTCTCATTGTCCTTTAGTATCTGTCGTATAACTAGTTATAAGCTTTTAGTTGAAAACTAAGGCTTAGTGCTCAAATCATCATATTAGTTCATCCATCATACTAGTTCTTCATAAAAATGGAGTTACTAAGACATGCTGAAAGTATTTGGACAAGATAACATATTTAAATCATGTCAATTTCCATGGAAAATATGCTTTACTTAGCATGAGAAATAGCTTCAAACATACGTTGCTTGGTACTTCATTTAAACACTTAGCATGAGAAATAACTTCAAATAAATCATAGTTTCTAAATCATTAAAATATTAAATCATCACATAATCACTCATAGCTTGTCGGGGCTCTTAACGGTTTATACGCCTCTCCTAGCTCTTCTTGGCCTGAAAGGACATAATTCCCGGTTACATTCCTTAGAATTCTTAGCAGAATACCTCAAATAGTTCATTTACTAATGGAACTTTCATCAAAAAAGATAGCATTACTAGCAAAATGATAAATATGAGCGAATTCATCCTCATGAGCGAGTTCCTCATCATAAGCGAGATTCTCATCATGAGCGAGATCAAGCTTTTCTGAGCAACATTTTCATCCTAGCAATATTCACCTCTTCTAAAAAACTTGGCTTCCTCACCAACGAGATTTAGCCCTAATCTCTAGCGAGATTTTCTCCTTAAGCGAGATCCTCATCACAAAATCAGCGAGATTATCATCCTGAGCGAGATCCTCATCCTCCTCATCTCGCTCTCGCTCTCTATGGTGAGCTGTTTGCTTGTTCTTCCCAAGCAGTTGTCTGCTTCTGTACAGACTCTCTGTTTCAACTTCAAAAATTCATAACTCAAATTTCTGTAACTCTTTTCAAGAAACTTCCTTCTACAAACTTGGTTGAGTTAACTTTCTTACCTCAAAATTTCAGCCGAAAATTCCTTATGGTTTGGCCTGAAGCTTCCAATCTTCACCTCGGGCCCTGATTAATTCGAGATTCTGTCTCTTCTGCAAATTCCTCACTTTTTGTTCTTCTTCTCCTACAATCTTTCTCCGACAAGACAACCTCGAAAACTAGATTCTCCCAGTTTTCAAATGGCACCGATTTCACTAAATTTGCTCATGTAGATTGCCGAAACCAAGCTTGAAAAGTTCCTCTTTCTTTTAATCTTCCTGCCGCCTCCCGAGTTCAAGGATTAACCGCCACGTCACCCCATATTTAGTGCCTCCAGTCAAACTAATAAGTGAGCTTCCCTATTTGATATGTTTTTCTTTTCCTTTCTCTATAACTCCTATAAATAACATGGATTTTCCTTTCTCTATAACTCCTATAAATAACATAGAATTCGGGGTTTACATTCACCTCCCCCTTAAAAGAAATTTTGTCCTCGAAATTTGCTTAGACTTATTTATAACTAGAATTTCATAACATCCTTTGGTCGTAAACCTTACAACCTTCTTCTTTTCTTTCTTCTTTTCTCTCTCTCTCTCTTTTTTTTTTACTATGCTTTCGTTGTGCTACTCTGATATTAACTTTGTTCATGGTAAATAATACTAGTACGTATGAACAACTGGGTCATCATAGTTCACTGTATTTGTCACATCCTCTGATGACTCTTCCATTTTCTACTGAGTCATAGTACTCATTTATTACTAGGGTGGTTCTTTTCTATTTCTCAGCAATACCACTGGAACATTCTTTTCCAGTTGTCACACTTTGAATTAATTGCTAGCTGTGAAATCAATATTTATGTCAACTAGACTTTTCAACCTAACCGAGGGCATTCTTCATAGAATGTCCTTTCTATCCATACTTGGGAGAAAACATTCTTTCTACTATAACATTTCCTAACTATGGTTACCATACTGTATACATAAGGTTTTCTTAACTGTATTAGTCTCTAGCTTAATCACAATTCAAACTTCGAGCTATTACCTGGAACATCAGCAGATCTGGACCTTTTCCTTTTGTCTTTGCTAACCATTTTGTTCCTTATTTTTATACTCAACGTACCCCTGGTACATTTCGAGCTCACTGTTGCTCATCTTTTCCTTCCTTCTAGGATTAATCTGACTAGGACTTTCTCTAGATTACACCCTTTCCTCGGAATTCACTAGAATAAACTTCACGTTTGCCATTAACCTCTGAGCAAACCTGCTATACATTCTCTTTCTAGTGAAAAGTCTATGTTTACCTGCGTGGCTCCCGACTTCCCTTCAGGTACCAGTAGTGGATTGAGGGCCTCTGCCCTTCAGGTTTCACTTGTTGACAAATCAAACATCACATAGTACTTTTCTTATTTTGCTAGACTATGTCTTAGTCTATTAGTCTAGGGTGGCCATTCTGCTCACTTCTTATCATTCTTTACGGCGTTACTACTTAACCGGGAAGAAACCCTTTTGTTCACTTCCTAAAACATAATTTGCATCCTCAGTTGAGAGAGAACCTTTACTCAATTCCTCAACGTCAATCCATAGTTAGTGTGGAGTGATCTCGACACTACCAATAACAACTTTTCTTTCATCATGTGATTCTAGTTTAAGTACCGTCATACCTTAGGTACTACTGCTCAGATACCTTCTCCGTGTACTTCAATATCGAGCTGCTCGGATACCTTCTCCATGTCCTTCAGTATCAAGCTATTCAATTTCTAAGACTGAGCTTCAGTACCTTCTCCGTGTACTTCAGTACTGAGCCACTCATACTCAACTTGCATATTCTTATCTCTCAATGACTTAGTTGCCCAAAAACATTCTATACTAACGCATTCTCATGGTTGAAAGGCATAGTATAAATATAACATTAATGTGAGATGCGTTGCTTGGTAACTATAAGAGAAAAGTTGTCATAAATAACTTTAAAAAAACATGCATTGCGAAACATTCATAAGCTTTAGCAATTTATTTAAAACATTTAAAACATCTAGAGTCACTCACTCCTGTTGTTAGAACCATATGACTAGGAAATACAACCTGGTCTAACCAGAAATCACATTTTCTGAGCATGGCATACAACTGCTTCTCTCGTAGCATCTGCAAAACTATCCTCAAATGGTTCCCGTGATCCTCCCTACTGCTTGAATACACCAATATGCCATCAATGAAGATTATCATGAACTGATCCGAGTAGGGATGAAATATCCTATTCATCAAGTCCATAAATACTGCAGGGCATTTATTAGTCCAAATGGCATTACTAGGAACTCGTAATGTCCATACCTTGTCCTGAATGCAGTTTTTGGAACATCTGCCTCTACCTTCAACTGGTGGTAACCTGATCTCAAATCTATTTTAGAGAAAATTGTGGCTCCCTTTAACTGATCAAAGAGATCACCTATACCAGACAATAGGTACTTATTCCTGATCGTCACCTTGTCCAACTACCTATAATCTATACATAACTGAGAGTACCGTCTTTCTTCTTGATAGAAGACTGGCGCTTCCCATCTTGATAGTCTACAGGTTGGGTTTTCCTCACTGTGATTTATCTTTCGATAGGCATGAGTCACATCCTTTCTGAGGTTCTGAAAAACTTTTCTCTGACCAGTTCTTTCGTCAAAGAATCTGCCAAATTTTCATCAGCTCATATGTTATCCACTCTAACTGCACCAGTAGTGAGAAACTCTCTAATGATACTGTGCTTACGACGTATTTGACATCACTTTCCGTTGTAGTAACGGTTATGAACTTTTGTGATTGCTGTAGTATTATCGTAATGGATCAATATAGCTGGTACCGACTTTTCCCATAAGGGAATCTTTGATAGTAGACTTCTAAGCCAATCTGCTTCTTCACTAGCTGTTGCTAGTGCTATCATTTTTAACTCCATCGTAGATTGTAGGTTAGGAAGTCATTTCCATAATCTTTGGCGGTTCTAGCTCTTTTGCTTATTCTAGGTTTTGGGTCAGTTTCCTCTCTAGGGTTAGCATTTCTAACTAGGGTTATACCACTTGATCCAGAGGCTCCACTTCCTTGATTTAAAAGGAAACCTATCTTTAAAGAAGTCGGCATCATTTGACTCAATGATCACTTAGTTCACTAGATCATAGAATCTATAGGCTTTACTATTTAAGGCGTAACCTATAAAGACACACTCGTAAGCTCTACTAGCCAATTTTCTCCTTTTTGGGTCAGGAATCCTTACAAAGGCTAGACAACCCCATGTTCTAAAGTAGAGCAAGTTTGGTTTCTTATTCTTGAGAATTTCGTAAGGTGAAGTTTTATTTTTAGATTTCGAGATTCTATTTAGGACATAACATAAGGTAAGGATGAATTTCACCCCACCAATAAGACACGACTCCTGAACTAAGTAAAATAGCAACTACTAGCTTAGCTAAAGTTCTATTTTTTCTTTTGGCTTTTCTGTTCATTTTAGGAGAATAAGGTACGGTCTTTTCGTGTATTATTCCATGTGAGTTTTAGCCTGACTACAATACTCGCATTTATCAAAATTATTCGTGGATAACTTAGGTATCATTTCCAGCCTAATCATGTTACTAATTAAATTCTTATTCACATGACAGAGTTTAGCATGCCAAATATTCATGGAACACAACATATACATAGAAGATTTCATTTTATTAAAGTCTAAATTTAATTTGAACATTCCCTTAGTTGCATACCCTTTCCCTACAAATACATTATTTTTGGTAAGGGTATATAGGTCTGCCCCTATATTTTGAATAAACCTAGCTTTGTTGAGGAGATAGCCCGAAACCAAATTCTTTCGTATCTCCGAAGTGTGCAAAACGTCCTTCAATGTAAGGGTCTTCCTAGAGGTAAACTTCAGTTCCACCTGACCGATTCCAGTAACTTTCGTGGAGTGGTGATCTCCCAACAGAATATTCTTATCCTTAGTTTTAGTATAAGATTTAAATAGACTAAGGTCATGACAGACATAGTACGTCGCGCCAGTGTCTATCCACCACCTTTCACAACCACCAATCACATTTACTTCTGTGATCATGGCAACTATCGATTCTTCTGTCAGGTTCGCTTGACCAGCAGGACGATGCCTGTTCCTACAGTTCTTAGCCATTGCCCAGGTTTATTACAATTAAAGTAGAGGAACTATACCGTTTCTCTTGAAGGGGGCTTCTGTTTTTTCTGTTGGTTTTGGTTGCTGGAGCCACGGTTCTGACCTTTCCTCTTTGTCCCTTTAGATTTTTTGTTAGGTTTTACCATGGCAAAGGCGGGTTTCCCAGGTACTACGTTCACCTCCTCCCTCTGGTTCTACTTCTGAGCTTCTTCCTCGATCCTTAGCCGGGTTATAAGACTCTCCAAGGAGAACTCCTTGATCTTAGGCCTCAAAGTGTTCTTAAAGTCCTTCCACAAAAGGGGCAGTTTATCAATAATAACAACAACTTGGAATTGTTTGTCTAGAGGCATACCTTCAGTAATTATCTCGTGGACTATCTTCTGGAGTTCATGGGATTGGGCCTCCACGGATTTGTCATCCATCATCTGGAACTTGAGATAACGGCTAACCACATATTTCTTCGACCCGGCCTCCTCGGTGTCATACTTCTTTTGTAGGGCATCTCAGACCTCCTTCGCTGTCTTCATTGTAATGTAGTAGTCATACAGATCATCAGTCAAACCATTTAAAATGAAATTCTTACATAGAAAGCCTTTCTCCTCCCAGTCAGCAGCTTCTTTTATCTTTTGTTCAGTTGGTTTTTCTAAAGGGACGATCGGCTTAGCACTGGTACAAGCTTCGACAACTTTCTTGACGGTGAGGAAGAACAACATCTTTTGCTTCCGCCGCTTGAAGTTTGCTCATTCAAACCAGAATGGATGGTTGAGGTCATATATCATAATGTCATTATTGCTATTGAGGGCCATTGATGATGAAGAAAACGTCTTAAAACTGTTGGAAACGGTAGAACTCTCAGAACGACGAACAGTAAACCATCAAGGCACGACGGTCAAGCGAAGGGAAAAATCCTGCAAAACAGAAACTCGTTATAGGCTGAGTCGCGGAGCTCACTCTCTTTAAGACGTTTCGTGGCTCTGCCCAAGTGTGCAAGCAGGTCTGAAAAGTGTCACGTCGTCCCCAGGACAAAACAGCCAAATGAAACCCAATCGAAAATGCACCGTTACCGAATGGAACATACACCTTTTCTAAACTCATTGCTCAGAATGCTGAGATGGAGGAGGAGAGGAAAAATGAAGTGGGAAATGAAGAAATGAATTCTATGTTACGAACTGCTGAAGATCTTGCCTTTTATAGGCCTTTAGCGTCGAACTGTATGTAGCGAGAAGGGCGCTCCGCCACAGAATATGCGCGGACGAAACGGGATGGGTGGACGAAACGCGGACGGATTGATAAAAAAGTAAAAATAAAAAAATTAAATAATATTTTTTATTAAAAATAATCATCACACGCCTCGCCCGACTGGACGGATGGCGGCAGCGCGCGTGTGGAACCTCTATAAATAGGATCCTAAACCGCTCCATTATCCTCATCTCATCCTTTTCTTTTTTTTTCTCCTTCTTTTTATGTTTTCTTTCTTCTCTTTTCTTTCCACCATTTCTTTCCTTATTTTTTCTTTCAATTTTCCTTCTTTTTCTTTATTTCTTTTCTTTTTTCTTTGTTTTCCTTTCTTTCTTTTCTTTCTTTTGATCTTTTCTGTTTTTTTTTTTT